>NC_041229.1:41174322-41213643 GCF_002837175.3 Physeter macrocephalus
CGCGTCCGGAGCCTGTGCTCCGCGGCGGGAGAGGCCACAACAGTGAGAGGCCCGCGTACCGCAAAAAAAAAAAAAAAAAAAAAAAAGATTTAGGCTTCAAAGATGCTCATCAAAACATTGTTTGTAATAACAAAACTTACAAGCAATATACTTAAGTAATAGCCAGAAACATATGAAATTCTCCAACAACAAAAAAAGAAATTGGCATATCCATAAATAGACTGCTATATAGACATTAAAACTGACATTTATAGAAGAATGTATAATGTGTAGAAGAATGTTAAAAATATATTAAATGGGAGAAGCAGGTTGCAAAAAATATGACAGTGCGATCATTGTTAGTTATGGAATTATAAGTATATTTTCTTCTTTTTATTCTTATCTTTTTTCAAAAATTTCTATAAAGGATATAAAATGTTTTTTTAAGCTATGCATATAAATATAATGGGGAGACTCTTTCAGAATTGGATTATCAGGAGAAAAATTAATCTAAGAGACAATTTTGAAAAGCACCAGATTGCAAAGAGCATTGAAAGCTACAAATAAGACCAGTGTGTACATGTATGCAAGACTTCTGTTCCCAAGACCAGATATTTCAGCCAAACCCACTGAAAATGATCACCCTTGGATCACTGCTGTCTCACTTAATGGAGAATAATAACCTGAGAAGTTCTGTGGGTTCCATATACAGCAGGACTCAGTGTTTCCCAAAGGATTTACAATCTAAGTAAGACAGATGACACAATTAAGACAAACAGACACAGGATGGAAAAGGCAATTTGTACCTCAGTCATGGAGTGGGCATATGGTTTCTATGTCTAGGCTTGCATTTGAGGACAGCTTAAGGAGAGTCAAGCGAGATCTAAGTAGAAAATATAGCTAGAACTGGATTCTGTGGGTTATAAGAAGTACATTTTATGCAGTTGATGGTAAAAGACATCATCAACTCAGAATGAAAAGACTGATTTTAAAACATCTTGACCAGAAGTCTAATGGTTTGAACCACTGGCATAACTGTCTTTTGTTTATGAAACACTTGCTTATAATAACCCCAGTTTTTGAAAGAATCAAGGTCAAGTGTAGAAAAGAAGAGAAGAGAACATCCTTCAGAGTCGGACTCAGATGAGCCTTGGGCATGTTTCTCAACCTCTTTAGACACAATTTCCTCATCATAAGAATGGGATAATGAAACAGTATCAACCTTGCATGGCTATTGGACCTTTAGGAATAATGAGAATAAATACTACGTGCAGCATGTTGGAAGCACTCAAAAAGGGGAAAAGGTGAACCCCAGGAATACGGTGGTTTCTTGGGCAAATGGAATTGGAGCATCATTGGATAATATACCCCAGATATTTAACTGCTGCACTATGTAAACTAAATGAAACTCTAAAAGCTTTGATTAAAAGCTTACTAGCAACACAAGCTGGTTTCAAGCTTTATTTTTTCTATTTAGATTATATTTATTTTTCATCTTAAATGATCACAAGGTAGAACAATTTAAAAGATACTTTATAGAAAGGAGTCACCCACAGTCAAAGGCAAATCCTAGCTCCCCTGGTTTCTTGCTCCTGTAAAATATACAATTAATATTTTAATCTAGCTCCTAAAATAGTATCCAACCATTTGTCCTTTGTTTTGCCAAGAAGACACAGATGGTGAATCAGCTTATAAATCAGCCCCCAAAATTCTTGAAGGCAAATAAGTGCTTTATAAATCAGGGTTTTAAAAAGGTCTCATTTTTTTTTTTTTTTTTTTTTTGTCGTATGCGGGCCTTCCTCTGTTGTGGCCTCTCCCGTTGCGGAGCACAGGCTCCGGACGCGCAGGCCCAGCGGCCATGGCTCACGGGCCCAGCCGCTCCGGGGTATGTGGGATCCTCCCGGACCGGGGCGCGAACCCGGTTCCCCTGCATCGGCAGGCGGACGCGCAACCACTGCGCCACCAGGGAAACCCCAGGTCTCATTTTTATAACAGTTATTACTTTGAAGCAATCTTTCCCTAATTATCTTCATTAAACAGGGCTAATTTATGAGTTCCTGAACAATTTTGGGTTTTTGAATGAAACAATCAAGATCCCACATGCCTGCCTTTTCTCTTTTAATTATCACTAACATATACACTGACCTTGATCAGCCTTATGATAGGTTCATTAAGCTATGACCCAATAGACAGTGAAACCATGCTGAGAAATTATTATTCAGCATTAAAACTCAGAATACATTTGAAACGACTTTGGGATGATGAGACACCTTGGTAGTTTGGCTATGGCCTCACATCCAAGAAAAAGAAATGATCAGGAAAGAAAAGTTATATATAAAGATTGACACAAGCCTCTAAAACTATGCAAGCTCTCCACCCGTTGTTTGCCCTTGTGCTGATCTTATCTCAGTTTCTCAGAGGGGAAAAAAGGGGACATTATGTTACACCTCTCTTCTGAATATATTGAGAGCTAGTGCATTATAGATGCTATAAGAAAGAGTATATATGACAAGACCACATTAGGTCAACCATATTCTAATCTGGTGCATTTTATTATAAGAAAATGTTTACTGTTGTCTAATTGAAGAAAAGAAAGTCAAATTTCTATAAAAGGGCATGTGGCATGGAGAGTTACTTTATACAGTGATTATTCTGTTAGTACAGGGCTCCAATCCCTGATCTATCCATAATTCTAAAATCCCAAAAGCTCTGAAAACTCATTTAACTGCAAAACCTGATCTAACCAGAAACGATTTAATGATTAAACACAACCTGGCCCAATGTGAGACTCTTATACTCAGCCCACCAGTGTGACTCTCCATATGTTTTGCCACTGAAATATTAAAGTATTTGATTACAAGCTACTGCCCTAGACCCAGCTGAGGATGTCATGTAAATGTTACAGTATGTGCCCCCTCCCCATTGCCTTTCAAAAATTCTGGAGAATTCTGAATTCTGAAACACATCTGGTCCCAAGGGTTTGGATATGGGATAATGGACCTGTGTTAACATTTGTATTTTTCTTTCTTCTAATGGGAAGAAGGAGGAAGTTAATGCTGTAGCTCTAGGGTTGGAGAAACACTGAAACCTCAGCAAATGTTCAGAGATGGTGATGTTCTTGCCTCCAGATTAGAGGGCACCGCGGTCAGGTCAGCCTTCAACAACATTCATCATCAAGTGTGAGGTTCATTCTGGGCACAGGATGCAGGCACAGCCTTAAGGAACTGACAATGGGCGACAGACCAACAAAAAGGAACAAATCTATGACTACAGAGCCCTGGACGTACTCAGACGTGATTAACTAAATTATATAGAGGCCAAGGGATAAGGGCATGGAGGACTGGTGAGCGAGGTCATCATGGGTTTGCTTCTTTACACAGAGTAGGAATTGAAGCTGGGATCATGACTCTTCTCATTAACCCAAGGAAGGGAAGGATTAATGGAAAAAGCAAGATAATAACTAAAGGGTCCCCAAGGTGCGTGCATGTCTGTGTGTGTGTGTGTTCACAAAAGAGAAGAGGATAGTTATTATACATGTCAAAAGACATTAGGAAACGAGTCACAGATGTGGCAACTTGGCCACGCCACGTGGACGGCACGTTGGGGACAAGGTGAGGGACGCTGAGTGCAGAAGTGATAGATTTTGAATCATGGTTTCAGAACCTAGAGATAAAATTCTAATAACTCAACATCCAGGAATGATTTTCTTCTCAATTATATATAAGCATACCTCATTCTATTGCACTTTGCTTTATTGCCCTTTTTTACAAATTGTGAAGTTTTGTGCAACCCTGCTTTGTCAGATGGCGGCTAGCATTTTTTAGCAATGAAGTATTTTTTAATTAGTGTATGTACATTGTTTTTTAGACATAATGTTATTGCACACTTAATATACTACAGTATAGTGTGAACATAAATTTTATATGCACTGGGACACCAAAAATTTTGTGTGAGTCACTTTACTACAACACTCACTTTATGGCGGTAGTCTGGAACTGAACCTACGAGGTATGCCTGTACACCCCTCAATTTTAGGTTTTCGATTGCTTGTTGTCCATTTGATGTTCCCACCTTCTTGTTTAACTGTATAATTGATAACAGTAATAACCATCCTGTATAACTACATAGATAGTACTCCATAATTTAATAAATACATTCAAAGCATGGTTTGTTGAGACAACAATGTTCCAAGGACAGGTATTATCATCCCTAAAAATGAAACTGAGGTTTCAGAGAGTCAGAGTTCAAATCACCGTTTGAGCATTCCTACCTTGGATAAATATATTAAGCTATTAAAGCCTCGGTTTCCTCATCTGGAAGATGAGAACAATAGTACCTACTGTACAGAATTGTTAGCAGAATTAAATGAGGTGATATACATGAATGTGCTTTTCAACACTTATTAACACTAAAGCCCTATAACTAGTGCCTGTAACTGTGGCAATTACATGTGTGACTTTGTTCGTGTTTTAGTCTTAGGACTCATCCCCAATCTTTGCTCTTCTCTTCCGCCAAGCCACAATTTATTTTTGAAGGCAGAGCTTTATAACATAGCCGAAGTAATTACTGGGAAGCCTCAATTCAATTTTCACTTTAAAAATAATTCTGATAATTATACTGGCTTAATACGAACTTTCTGGCGTAAAGCAAACCATAGTTTAGCAAGATACTCAACATTTAAAATGCAATTCCATTAGCTTGCAATTAGCAGTTTTCACACGTACAGGAAAATTAAATTGATTTAGCACCTTTCTCCTGTCCACAGTAATACTGAGGATTTTTTCCCTTGCCGTTATTGTACCCTGGCTGCGAATATTAGTTACCCTAACTGCGTATCACATAAGTCAAATAAATGCTTCCTCCTCCCACCCCTCCCCCCATAAGCATGTCTGCAGCTGCTCCAGCATGTTTCAATGGCCATCCACTGGAACTCATTAAGAAAGCATTATGTATAGTAAATTAAAATGCAAGGTCTATGATCTGCAGACAAAAAGATGACAAAGCTTATCAAATGTATGCTTTGGCCTTCTCATTAGCTCTCAGAGTTTAAATGGCATTGTCCTCTCAAACAGGTCCGAGCGCATTTTTATTTGTTAGGAGCAGAGCAAAGTCAGGCAAGATTTATGTGTTACAGATATTTCAACATTTCAAAGAAATAACTTTAAACAGAAACTGGAGCCTGCGATTAAGGTTTGGGATAGTCTAAGAAATATTCAGAAGTACTTATTTTCGTATTCACCCTTTCAATGTTCTTTCACAATAACCAAATCCATCTGCTTCAGCATTACTGGTCAATCCATGATTATGAAATGCAACGGTATTATTTCATATGAGAAATAGTTCCTACATAGGCCTTTTAAGGGGCTTTAGATGCATTTCTACTGAGGCATTCACGGCATGATAGCTGTCCCCTGAGCTTCCCTCATGGTTGAAGATATCCCTGCTAATGGGAGCCCAACGGAAGGATTGGGGGGAGCCCCAAATCATCCGGTATGAGAAACAACTGAAGTCGTTGGGGATGCTGACTTGGAAAATCAAAGCCAGGGGATATGACATCCGCCCTCAGATATTTCAATATGGCAACTTCCACCAAGGATGAGACTTACTCTGCAGGAAGAGAGAGGGGCAGATATGCCAGAGCCAATAATTAGACTGCATCAGGAGGCAGGCCCCTGTGATAGAGTTGTGTTCCATTTAGATGACCATCACTTCCGAGGAATGTTAAAGGAGTAACCATCCCTCCACCAGATGGGACTAGGTGATCTTTAAATGCCCTTCTTACTACTGGATGCTATTCTTCATTAAAGCCCTAGTCAGCCTTCACACTGCTGACTGCAAACTTAAAGATGACTATGGGTCTTGTATCCCCAGCATCTAGCACAGTGGGTAGCACACACTCTTGAGACCAGCAACCATGCTTTACTGAGCGTTTACTATGTGCTAAGTATTCCACATTCACTGTGTCACCACATTCATGGACTTCCATGAGATACCTAGAAGGTCTTATCTCTGTTTTACAAGTCAGGAAACAGAGGGTCAGAGAACTTAATCGTCCAGAGACACACAGACAGAAAGGGGTTGAGAACTACAGTTCAAACTCATGCTTTTCTAACTGTACAGTCCAGACATTGATCCTTTGCAGTCCTGTAATTGACAAGCCTCAGCACAGATATGGGTACCAGAGTGCCTATGTAAGAATAACCTGGGGTGCAAACACTGATTCTGAAAATAACTTAGAAAAGCTGACTGAGTCAGTTTCAGTGGGAACCAATAGCTGGCATTTTTAACAAACTCCCGAAGTCAAATCTGATGCCAATAAAAATGGCTGCCATTTACTGAACACTTATTAATTGCAGGTTACAACACTAAGTGCTTTACATGGACCATTTCATTAATTCTCCCAGGAACTCTAGGAGGGAGCTGCAGTATTGACCCCATTTTACAGATAAGGAAACTGATCTTTGGAGGGGTTCAGAGTCCTCCCCAAGGTTACACATGCTGTCAGCTAGCAGAGCAGGAATTTGTCCACGGGCCATTTTGTTCTGGAACTAGTACTCTTAACCATTGTACTATATTATCTCCCAATAAACACAAATGATTCAATAATTTGTTAAAGAATATCAGCCACTCATATGTTGAGAAAAGGCTGATATAAACTAAATGCATTCCAGAGACTATATTTAGAAAACAGTATATAAATTTGTATACATTTGTTAGGCATCTTTTAAGTGCTGGCACAAATATTTGTTCCTTGATGAAACTTATACCTCTTAAAAATAAACTTCTCACTCTACGGTTGCTTCCAAAGCCCATCAAACTACCCTCTGTCCTCACCCCCCACCTCCCCGCTACTCTTGCAGGGCCTCTCCAGAGGCCACAGGACTTGTAGATCTGGGTGCTTAGTTGGAACAGTGCTCAGCAGACACCAGCGTGTGTTTATGGGAGGAAAAAAATAAAGGGCATAAAAGGTGCCAAACGGACAACAGATCTGGTTGCAGGAAAGCTGTATTTCTTTCTGAGACAAAAGAGAGCATGAGGTGTTGGAAGTTTTGTTGGCCAGGGAATAAGACAAGCATTCTTTTAACTTCTTACATTTTACTGGAATTCTGCTTCCTAAAACAATTCTCCCCACCCCCAGCTTTATTGAGGTTCAATTGGAATATAACAAATCTAAGTTGAAGATGATTTGATATGTTTATATTGTGAAATGGTTACCACAATAGGGTTAGTTAACAAATCCATCACTTCACATAGTTACGTTGTGTGGGTGTGTAGGTGTGTGTACAATTAGAACTTTTAAGAACTACTCTCTTAGCAATTTTCAAGAATACCACACAGTACTGTTAACTATAATCCCATGCTGTACATTAGAGCCCCAGAACTTATTCATTTTATAATTGGAAGTTTGTACCCTTTGACCAATATTTCCCCATTTCCTCCACCATCCAGTCCATGGCAACCATCACTCTACTGTCTGCTTTTATAAATTTGACTTTAAAAAAAATTCCACATGTAAGTGAGATCATACAGTATTTGTCTTTCTCTGACTCATTTTACTTAGCATAATGCTCTCAAGGTTCATCCATGTTGTTGTCAACGGCAGGATTTCCTTCTTATTTTATGGACGAATAATATCCCATTATATTATATATAGGAATAACATTCACATATCTATAATATATTCCATTTTCTTTATCCATCGTTCTTTGCCCGTCGTCAACAGACACTTAGGCTGTTTCCACATCTTGGCTATAAAACACAATTCTTAATGAAAAGCATTATCAAAGGAGAATCAGTCACTGCATCAGGATATTCAAACTTGAAAGCTAATTAATAATATAGATTTGGAACTCTCCAGCATGAACTGAATGACTCTGGGTAAAACATGCACAAAGCATCCTAGATTTTCTCTGAGAATAAAAAGGTAGGAGACTGCACTTTGTGGAACTTCTCGATGTGTTCCTCCAAGCTCCCCTGGGTTCTCTCTTCTCCTTCGTGTTTTCTCATCTGGTTTTGCCTTCTTCCGCCATTTCAAAACACAGAAGGATGATGAATCTGCCTTAACACCCCAAATAAAATCTTAAAGCTAAGATGAGTGGGCATTTGCTTTATAAGCCAAGGCAAAGAGAATGAACTAACGACAACATAAACAATATAAAAACACTCACAGATTCGGAGTATAGGATTCTGGTCCTAAGAATATCCATGGATACAGCAAATTGCTTTCCTGAGTCCCAAATCGTTTTTTTCCGGCAGATTGTTACCCTCAGTCCCAAAGGGAGAGTATCAAGGCACTCCCTGCTATTTTTCCCAGCCAGGTTGATCTCTGGCTACCAGCGTGTCTTCCTGAACAGTAAGGATTAGTTATGTCACAATGCTTGTTGAGCCCCGTGGTGGACACAAGAAATACCAGTTAAGTCCCATTCCTTGTTTCAGTCTAGAAGAGGAGACAACACCTGAAAAGCACTTATTGGGAAGCTGTGGGCGCACCAAGATGAGGCACAGGGAGAGAGAGGAGAGTTTCTCAGAGGAGATAAGACTTCTGACCTTAACCTTCAAAGCATTCTCTCATCTGGCCTCTGCCCCTAACTCCAGGCCCCTCTCTTGCTACTTCACTACACCTCTGCCCCATCTGCCACTTATTTACTGAAAAGACCACCGTTTTTTCGCTGAAGTCAGCCCTTCACCCAGTGTCCTCTGCCTTGAAGTCCCCTCCCCCAGCTCGTCACCGTCTCCTCAGGTGTTGATCTGGATGCCAGCTCCTCCTCCGCGTGTGGCTGTTTCTAACTCTGCTCTAAGGATTCTCCAGCATCACAACTCCCATTCTTTTTCACGTTTTGTAAACAAACAAATTATAAATGTGTTTACTCTAATTTTTATAAACATGTTTACTCTGATTTTATACATGTGTTTAATCTGATGTTGTCTATCATTTCTTCCAGACCATTAACTCCATGAACGTGGGGACTACGCCTGATGCAGTTACTATCACACAACCAGGCCTACTGGGGAAGGAGGAGAAAGTGCCAGGCAGCAGAGCCAGCATGAGGGAGGCTCCTATCTCTGTGCTCTCATCTTCTAGAAAAATGCAAAGGACCCTCCAAGGGACCAGGATTAGAGTGAGACAAGCAAGGTACCCGTCCCAGGTGCAAAACGTAAGAGGGTGCCCCCCCAAAACACCATAATCTAGACAGAAAATATCCTAATACAACATTTTTTTCTTAAAAATCAACATTAATGCAATCCTTGATTTAAAAGTATCAAATTTTTAAATAAAGACAGGATCAGTATTACTGATTTTTCCTTTAACAACAGGCTCGAAGATGGTAAGGCATGGCACAGCCCTTCAAACACTTCCTTGGTCCTTACAGCTCAGAACAAAAAGCATCTCCTATTTGGTTTCTGGATGACTTCACAATATATCTGTACGTCAGTGGTGATGGCTTCTCAGGAGAGGCGTCCCCTCCCCTGTTCACAGAGAAACATTCTAAATCATAAAGCTTCCCACTATATGTCTATAACATAATTATACTTTAGCTATACAACATCCGTAACATACATCTAATGAGAGAAGAGATACTGGGTGCATGTGTCCTGCGTGTGAATGAACATGTTCCTGCAAGGTATAAAGGTCACGGACTCACAGCATGATTCTAAATTTCGTCTATTTGTCTTACTAGCAGTGGTGCCTTTGGACTGGTAGCAAGCACGCTCTAGATCATGGGACCCCAAGCACAGAGAGATATACTTTCTACTACTGTTTTCAGAAAGTTTTCAATTTCACACGAGTGCTTTCTGGCCTGCTAAAAGATCACTGTTAAAAAAGTGAAATCCAGACCCACAAACACTGTCACAGATAAGGCAGCAGCACTCCCAGTCCATTCATCTGTGTGATTCTGACAGCTGCGTAGTTAGTCCAGCCCTGCTGCCTGCCTGTGGGTTAGAGCCGGACCCGTGCAGAACACGATGCACGGTATGCATCAATGCAGGGATCACTGTTATGCTTCAGCAGAGATCTGATTTCCCAACTGGCACCTCCCTTTGAAAAACATCACTCATTCACTAGAAAATAAAAACACATCAACAAGCTGCCGGGGAACATACAAGAGCTTAATTACCTACCCTCTCTTTAATATGTGGATTCAATATTTATATTTCCATTTCTCTAACCTCTGAAAGACATACAAAATCCATTTCCCAGGACTCATTTTACAGAGCACTGTTAAAATTAAGCTGTGCCCAAATATCCAAGGCAGGCATCATTGGAGGCAAAACGAAGACAGAGAACAGCTGCTTTTTAAAGCTGGCTAATAAATAGGTCTCTGGCAGCAATAAACTCTGGGCTAAAGACAAAATAAAGGAAAACATATTTTTTTCTTTGGCTTGCACTAACCATAGCTCTTCTTGTTTAATATTACACTTTGAAGGAGCTCCAGGCTTGCCGACAAGACATGCAAAGTTCAAGATTAACTAGTATTTGAAGCAATGGCAAAAACACATCATGTCCTGCAACAGCTAGCTTCCCATTCTTGATCCCCAGGGAAACGTGGTTTTTATGTTTGGCCAGAGAGATGTGTGGTGACCTCAAACCACTGTTGGCTGTTCCCTCAATTAAGCAAGTGGGGGACTTGCTCTACCCTCAAATGAGCAGGACGAGAATGAGACCCCATCTGCTCGAATTTGAAAATTCGAATTTGACCAGAATGATCCATGTAGTGCTTTCAATTCACTCCATCATCAAATACTTCCAAGCCCCTCCTCTGCTCCAGGTGTAGACAGGGAAGTTAAGAGAGCATTTCCAAGAATGCAAGGAGCTTACTTAATGGAACCTGACCACAGCTTGGAAGGTAAGCACACATGATGTATTATGGCTATAATGTGGAAGAGGACTCAGGCTCAGAGATGTGCTGAGATTTACCCAAGCTGCGAAGCTGGCCAGGAGCGGAGCCAGGCACCCAAGTCCCCCCTTCAGTTTCCCTCATTCCATGCTCTTTTGCCTCCTGAGTGCTACGGGAGCAGCTGTCAGGACCAACCGCAAGGCCCTAGGGGCAAGGGGATATGCACTGCGGTTTCTGAAGCCACAGGCTCTGATGGCTGAGCATCCACCCTGCTGCGCTCCCATGCACCAGCCCCACCTCATTCAGGCAGCCGTGGGCTGTGTTCTAACAGGGTCCTTGCACTGCTAAAGGACAGATGGTCCCACACCTTAGCAGAGGGTCACAGGACTGTAACAAAGGACAATCTGCATTTCAAGGTTGTCAACCAACGTCTTCTTAATATGGAGAGATGTAATCAATGGTCTCAACACATTATGATAAATAAGTGTAAAGGTTGCTTAAATTCAAATTTAGCAAATCATTATCAAGTGCCTGTGCTTGGCCCCCAGAGGCATACACAATGTTGGTTGATGAATTTCGCTGAATGAAGGCAATGGGCTAAATGCTGATGGAATCACAGTGCAAGGACTCCCGTGTTCTCCTTAGGACTAGGCTCAGCTCTGCCTGGCAGCCTGCTCAGACCCCAGACCATGCAAAATCGTGCTGCCTCTTGTCAGTTCTCCCAACAGTACCTCACACCATATAAACGCTCATCATGTAAAAGATCTTCGGGAAAGCCAGTGAAAAACCATCTATCTTTCAAATGACAGTCACAATGGCCCGCACCACTTAGGAAACTGAAAAGTCCCTCTGCTGTGGCTGGAAAGTGGAATGGCAGAAATAAGGGGGGGTGCAGAGAGCAGTGTTGGGTTTCTCAAAGTTTCATGGCAAAATACGGAAAACAAGTTCAACCTCACTCTCAAACGAACAAGTGGTGGAGAAAAATATATGTTACGGGTCCTAGAAGTTTAAAGAAAATGATTCAGTGGAAAATGCAGCTAATGTAAACCTACATAGTCAGGGGCAAAGTGTACAAGTCAATGTCAGAACCCGGAAAGAGCAACAGAAACATTGCTTCCAAATATAGATTAATGGGCATTGTGGCATTTATTATTTATCAGTTAGCCCTGTATAGTTCTACCTACCGCTTCAAGTCCCCAGGGCAAAAATACAATAAAATTCCATTAGTTAAAATATCCAGAACAACGGAACTGGAATACCACAGTCTCATTATAGGGCTCTTCACCATAGAAGAAAAAATTTGGAAACCACCTGATAAAAGGTGGTGTTTTGGGGAAAACTAGAGATTTTCTTCTGGTCATAAGTAGGAGGCTTTGAAGAAGAAGGTAATGTTTTTTTTCTTACCTGTTTCTCTGTGAGAGATAAGTAAACTGCTGGCTTAATTCTGACCCAGTGCCTTAAGATGTTTCAGTTTGTTCGTTTTAATGTATAATTATATTAAATAGAATCTTATTCTGAGAGATCAGACTGATTTGGATGAGGTCATTTTTGATGATTATTTTAAGGCAAGGATATCCACTCATATTCATCAATTAGCTCTTCTCCATTTCTCTGGACATGCAAGGTGGGCCAGGGTCCTTTTTGCAAAGCAACTCACATGCAACCACCAGAAGCTCTGCAGAGTGATTACAACCACAAAATCCCACTGCTAGCTTCTCAAAGCTCACAGGTCCAAGCCACACCAGACCATACATGCTATTCTCCCATCTGAAACACTCTTACGTTTCTTCTGGACATATTTGTGCTTATCTTGTATTTATGGCCCACAATATCTACTTCAAGAAGGTTTTCCAGCTGCCCTCTCTCACAGAGCTTTTGGCCTTTCTCTGACCTCTTGGGGCAGAGGGTCGTAGCCTCAAATAGCAAGGGGCTCAGGCGACTGGCAATGCAGAGGAGGGGTAGTTCTTTCATCTACAGGACCTCCAGGCTCTCTTTTGCTTGCCTTGGAAAACACATTCTAAATAGATCACATTCTATACTCCATCTCCCCTTACTCTTAGATTTACTGCTTGGGATCATCTTGTTCCTGTGTCCTCCTCTACCCAGGAAATGGATGACAGTTCCACCTTGGCCCTTACCTCCTAGCTATAGACCCATGACCATCCTCTTTACTCATAAGTTTAGGTCAGGTAAAACACTGGAATGAGCTGCATGCCATTTAAGCATAAGATAGTTTCATCATAGTGCTGTTCGCCATGGCACACACACACAGAGGAAAGCACCAGAAGTGGAGGATGGCTGAAAGAATTACAGTGCATTCGTACAATGAAATAGTCTTCAGCCATTAAAAAACATTTGTTGTTGAGAAACATTTATTAACAGATAAAAATATTCACTATTAAGGATAAAAATAGGTTGTAAACAGTATGGATAGTATAATTCCATTTTCAGAAAATTTATATATACACACACTAAGACAGGGATATGAAGAGCTATACATCAAGGTATTAACCACATGTATCTCTGAGTAGTGTGATTATGGATTTCAATGTTATTCCTCACTTCGTGTATTTATATTTTATAATTTGTCTATGATGTCCAATTTATTGCTTTTACAATAAGAAAAAATTAAAGTTTTTGTGTTGTTGTTTTGTTTTTTTTTAACAGTCATTAGAGAAGGCAATGATAAGGAGGTACTTGGGGTGAAAAAGTTGGAAATTACCGTTCTTGATTACAAGATATACCACATATGTGGCAATGAATCATAGGTTGCTTATAATTTCGTATGCTAGGTCTGCCTCCCCAGGAAAACTATAAACTCCAGAAGTAATAATATTATTATAGGACTTCCCTGGTGGCGCACTGGTTAAGAATCCACCTGCCAATGCAGGGGACATGGCTTGGAGCCCTGGTCCGGGAAGATCCCACATGCTGCAGAGCAACGAAGCCTGTGTGCCGCAACTACTGAGCCTGCGCTCTAGAGGCCGTGAGCCACAAGTACTGAGCCCCTGTGCCACAACTACTGAAGCCCGTGAACCTAGAGCCTGTGCTCCGCAACAAGAGAAGCCACCACAACGAGAAACCTGTGCACCACAACTAAGAGTAGCCCCCACTTGCCGCAACTAGAGAAAGCCCACATGCAGCAACAAAGACCCAACACAGCCAAAAATAAATAAATAAATAAATAAATATTAAAAATAATAATATTATTATACGCAATAGCTAATTGTTCCTGAGTATTTACCAGGAGATAGGTACAGCTTTAGGTGCTTGACATGCTTTACTTATTTAATACTCATAGAGACCCTGTGAAGTAGGTATTATTTCTGCACCTTTTTAGATGAAGGAACCAAGTGATGGAGAAACTTGCCCAGGGTCACTCAGTTAAGGAGTAGTGGAGGCAAGGTTCTAGTCCACGTACTTCAAAATCACAACATCACATAGAACTGAAAGGCAAAAATCTCGTTGCAGATTCTCAGAGCCCAAGGATCCAAACCACACCAGACCACACAAAGCCTTGCTCCCCCATCTGTAATGCTCTTCTATCTTATCTCTACTTATTTATAAATGGCTGAACTAGAATATTATATTCTCAAGAAGCTTTTCCATGTTGCTAATTAATAGTAACCATTAATATATATTTGCTAAATAATAATAATAGAAGTTAACATATATTGAGTGTTTATTGGGTTAAGAGTTTGCATCTTATAATGCTAGCTCTATTATCATTCTTTCAGGCAAGAAAAGACTCTGAGAGGTTAAGTAACTTCAAGATCCCAGATTAAGGAATAGAGCTAGGATTTAGGTCCTAGCTCCATTTAGGTCATCTCACTCAAGAATTCATGTTTTATCCCACCATTCAATTAACAGAATTTCTGCTGTGGCCAAATGAAAAAGACCATATTCACCAAAAGGCATTCTTTCCACCCAAAGTCATGCCATATCCTCAAGCTGGCAGAAGCAGACAATTGTCAATGTTTTCCTTGCTTCCTTGATTTGATTTCCCAGATCACTGCCTACAGGAAGCCATGCTTCAGCCTGGAAAACATCAGCCCATGAATTAACAACATAATTACCGCATGATATCAGCCGACACTGCACAGTAGTGAACAGGTGTCCTGGTAGAGTAAGATTAATGAAGTGACTGCAGCAGGAGCTTGTCAGAGCCACAGTTTCTGGGAACAGAGTCATCATGTTGAAATTGCAAGGCTTGGATAAACTGAAACTATACTTAGAGAATTATCTTGATTCTCCCAGACTAGGTTCAAACTATCCCCTGATTTTTAAAATAGAAATGTTATCATCTTCACATTCACAGAAAGGAAGAAAGTATTTAAACATCCTAGTATCAAGGATATTTAGAGATGTTCCCTGAAGCACATTCTCATGCAGTGGTTGGTCTACAGCCATCCTACCATGACTACCCAAACTCAGTTTCCATTCAGATCCTATAAGATTGTCAATTCTTGAATGGAGGGCACATGGGAATTCCATGTTCTGTAAGAGCATGGGCTCCAGCACTGAATAGAGCTGACAACAGGGGAAGCTCAGTCAAAATTTCCTAACCTGCCTAAGCCTTATTTTCCTCATCTATACAATGAGGCAATTCATAGAATTGTAAGGATTAAAAGAGATGATGCATATTAATAGGGCTTGGCCCATGGAAAACACTAAGGAAAGGTTAACTATTACTATTATCATCTATTTCCTAATAAATGCATGCACACATTTCTACGTAAATTACACTGCAGTTGAGATTTCTCTGGCCCTCAAAGACCAGTCCAATGTTCTAGTGAAATACCTTGTTTTAAAAATCCACATCCACCTGTCTATCAGGGTTCCAAGACACAGAAAGTCAACTTAAGGGCCTACCTAAGTAAAATTAAATGTTATCCTGACAAGGTTAAATGAGGTTTCTGGATGCCTTCCTGCTGATTTTCATTAAATAATAAAGGCTTCCCCCATTTGTGTTCCCTCTCCATTGGGGAAACTTGACACTGCAGCTGAATGAAACAGCAACATCAAAGAATTAGAAATGTGTGTCTACAGATATTCACCATCTGATCTGCATTCCAGATAGTGTTGGGAGTAAAGGAGAACTGGATGCACTGCACTCCTGGAAGGAAAGGCAGGGAAGACTTTCCCACAGGTGCCATCTTGGAATGGACCCGCATCATCCAGAAGAGTAGCCACTGGTCACATGTGGCTACTGAGTTATTGAAATGAAGCTGTGGGAACTGAGGAATGTTTAAGTGCAAAATATGCCCTGAATTTTGAAGATTTAATAGGAAAACTGGGGAAAAAAATGTAAAATATCTTTAATAAGATACTTTAATATAACTTTTTAATTTTTATTATATTTATTTTTGGCTACATTGGGTCTTCATTGCTGCACACAGTCTTTTTCTAGTTGTGGCAAGTGGGGGTTACTCTTCGTTGCGATGCACAGAGTTCTCATTGCAGTGGCTTCTCTTGTTGAGGAGCATGGGTTCTAGGCATGCGGGCTTCAGTAGTTGTGGCACGTAGACCAGGCTCATTAGCTGTGGCGCACAGACTTAGCTGCTCCGGGGCATGTGGGATCTTCTCGGACCAGGGCTCAAAACTGTGTCCCCTGCATTGGCAGGTGGATTCTTAAACATTGTGCCACCAGGGACGTCCTCTATTTTTAATATGAATATAACTTTTATATCTTGGATCTAGTGGGTTAATAGAAAATATTATTAAAATTATTTTCAACTGGGTTTTTTGGTCCATTTCACTAGAAAATTTAAAAGCACTTATGTGGTTAGCATTATCTATCTATTGGATAGTGCTGATTTAGACCATGAGGTACTCAACTCATACATGTGTGTACAACATTTTGCTTCCCTTAAATGGAAAATCATTTGATGGTTTATTAGACAGTTAATAGGTGTTACGTTAAAACAAAACTGGGATAGGCAATAAAATAATGCCTTGGACGATACAGTTCCCCTCAATAAATGTTAGTCACTTATATATATAGTTTTATCATGTTGAATACAGTGAGTCAAAGCGTAGGTTTAAATAAAGCAAATTTCTTTGGTCCAGGACTTCTCAGAGCTACTACTCTACTTTATATGTAATCTATATATCAAAAAGATATATGAAGCTTTAAATGATACATTAAGCAAGATGGACTTAATTGATATTTATAGGACATTCCACCCAAAAACAACAGAATACACTTTCTTCTCAAGCGCTCTTGGAACATTCTCCAGGATAAATCATATCTTGCATCACAAATCAACTTGGTAAATTTAAGAAAATTGAAATCGTATGAAGTATCTTTTCCAGCCACAATGCTATGAGACTAGATATCAATTACAGGAAAACATCTATAAAAAATAGAAACACATGGAGGCTAAATAATACACTACTTAATAACCAAGAGATCACTGAATAAAACAAGAGGAAATCAAAAAATACCTAGAAAAAAATGACGATGAAAACATGACAACCCAAAACCTACGGGATGTAACAAAAGCAGTTCTAAGAGGGAAGTTTATAGCAATACAATCCTACCACAAGAAACAAGAGGAGTAACCAAGATGGCGGAGTAGAAGGACATGCTCTCACTCCCTCTAGCGAGAACACCAGAATCACAACTAGATGCTGGACAATCATCGACAGGAAGACACTGGAACTCACCAAAAAAGATACCCCACATCCAAAGACAAAGGAGAAGCCACAATGAGACAGTAGGAGGGGTGCAATCACAATAAAATCAAATCCCATAACTGCTGGGTGGGTGACTCACAAACTGGAGAACACTTATACCACAGAAGTCCACCCACTGGAGTGAAGGTTCTGAGCCCCACGTCAGGCTTCCCAACCTGGAGGTCCAGCAAGGGGAGGAGGAATTCCTAGAGAACCAGACTTTGAAGCCTAGTGGGAATTGATTGCAGGACTTTGACAGGACGGGGGGAAAAAGAGACTCCACTGTTGGAGGCCACACACAAAATAGTGTGTGCATCGGGACCCAGGGGAAGGAGCAGTGACCCTGGGGGAGACTGAACCAGACCTACCTGCTAGTGTTGGAGGGTATCCTGCAGAGGAAGGGGGGTGGGGGGGCTGTGGCTCACTGTGGGGAGAAAGACACAGGCAACAGAAGTTCTGGGAAGTACTCCTTGGCTTGAGCCCTCCCAGAGTCTGTCATTAGCCCCACCAAAGAGCCCAGGTAGGCTCCAGTGTTGGGTTGCCTCGGACCAAACAACCAACAGAGAGGGAACACAGCCCCACCCATCAACAGTCAAGTGGATTAAAGTTTTACTGAGCTCTGCCCACCAGAGCAACAGTCAGCTTTACCCACCACCAGTCCCTCCCATCAAGCCTCTTAGATAGCCTCATCCACCAGAGGGCAGACAGCAGAAGCAAGAAGAACTACAATACTGCAGATTGTGGAACAAACACCACAGAGGCAGAAGAACGGATAAGTGACCTGGAAGACAGAATGGTGGAATTCACTGCTGTGGAACAGACTAAAGGAAAAAGAATGAAAGCAAAAGAAGACAGCCTAAGAGACCTCTGGACAACAATAAACACAACAACATTTGCATTATAGGGGTCCCACAAGAAGAAGAGAGAGAGAAAGGACCCGAGAAAATATGTGAAGAGATTATAGTCGAAAACTTCCCTAACATGGGAAAGGAAATAGCCACCCAAGTCCAGGAAGCAGAAAGAGTCCCATACAGGAGAAACACAAGGAGAAACATGCCGAGACACATAATAATCAAATTGGCAAAAATTAAAGACAAAGGAAAATTATTGAAAGCAGCAAGGGAAAAATGATAAATAACATACAAGGGAACTCCCATAAGGTTAACAGCTGATTTCTCAGCAGAAACTCCACAAGGAGTGGCATGATATACTTAAAGTGATGAAAGGGAAGAACCTACAACCAAGATTACTCTACCCGGCAAGGATCTCATTCAGATTTGATGGAGAAATCAAAAGCTTTACAGACAAGCAAAAGCTAAGAGAATTCAGCACCACCAAACAAGCTCTTGAACAAATGTTAAAGGAACTTCTCTAAGTGGGAAACACAAGAGAAGAAAAGGACCTACAAAAACAAACCCAAAACAATTAAGAAAATGGTCATAGGAATATACATATTGATAATTACCTTAAACATGAATGGATTAAATGCTCCAACCAAAAGACACAGGTTTGCTGAATGGATACAAAAACAAGACCCATCTATATGCTGTCTACAAGAGACCCACTTCAGACCTAGGGACACATACAGACTGAAAGTGAGAGGATGGAAAATGATATTGCATGCAAATGGAAATCAAAAGAAAGCTGGAGTAGCTATACTCATATCAGATAAAATCGCCTTTAAAATAAAGAATGTTACAAGAGACAAGAAGGACACTACATAATGATGAAGGGATCAATCCAAGAAGAAGATATAACAATTATAAATATATATGCATCCAACATAGGAGCACCTCAATACATAAGGCAACTGCTAAAAGTTATAAAAGAGGAAATCGGCAGTGACACAATAATAGTGGGGGACTTTAACACCTCACTTACACCAATGGACAGATCATCCAAAATGAAAATAAATAAGGAAACAGAAACTTTAAATGACACAATAGACTAGATAGATTTAATTGATAGTTATAGGACATTCCATCCAAAAACAGCAGATTACACTTTTTTCTCAAATGTGCACAGAACATTCTCCAGGATAGATCACATCTTGGATCACAAATCAAGCCTCAGTAAATGTAAGAAAATTGAAATCATATCAAGCATCTTTTTTGACCGCAACGCTAGGAGATTAGAAATGAATTACATGGAAAAAAACGTAAAAAATAAAAACACATGGAGGCTAAACCATACGTTACTAAATAACCAAGAGATCACTGAAGAAATCAGGGCTTCCCTGGTGGCGCAGTGGTTGAGAGTCCGCCTGCTGATGCAGGGGACACAGGTTCATGCCCCAGTCTGGGAAGATCCCACATGCCGCAGAGTGGCTAGGCCCGTGAGACATGGCTGCTGAGCCTGCATGTCCGGAGCCTGTGCTCTGCAATGGAAGAGGCCACAACAGTGAAAGGCCTGTGTACTGCAAAAAAAAAAAAAAAAAAAAGAGATCACTGAAGAAATCAAAGAGGAAATCAAAACTACCTAGAGACAAATGACAATGAAAACACGACAATCCAAAAGCTATGGGAGGCAGCAAAAGCAGTTCTAAGAGGGAAGATTATAGTTATACAAGCCTATCTCAAAAAACAAGAAAAATCTCAAGAAAACAATCTAACTTTACACCTAAAGGAACTAGAGAAAGAAGAACAAACAAAACCCAAAGTTAGCAGAAGGAAAGAAATCATAAAGATCAGAGCAGAAATAAATGAAATAGAAACAGAGAAAAAAATAGCAAAGCACCGCAGAAATAAAAGGCAACCTAAGAGACTACTACAAGCAACTCTATGCCAATAAAATGGACAACCTGGAAGAAATGGACAAATGCTTAGAAAGCTTTACCCTTCCAAGACTGAACCAGGCAGCAACAGAAAATATGAACATACAAATCACAAGAAATGAAATTGAAACTGTGATTAAAAATCTTCCAACAAACAAAGGCCCAGGACCAGATGGCTTCACAGATGAATTCTATCAAACATTTAGAGAAGAGCTAAAACCCACCCTTCTCAACCCCTTCCAAAAAACTGCAGAGTAAGGAACACTCCCAAACTCATTCTATGAGGCCACCATCACCCTGATACCGAAACCAGACAAATATACTACAAAAAAAGAAAATTACAGACCAATATCACTGATGAATATAGATGCAAAAATCCTCAACAAAATACTACCAAACAGAATCCAACAACACATTAAAAGTATCAAACACTATGATCAAGTGGGATTTATCCCAGGGATGCAAGGATTCTTCAATATATGCAAATCAATCAATGTGATACACCATATTAACAAACTGAAGAATAAAAACCATATGATCATCTCAATATATGCAGAAAAAGCTTTTGACAAAATTCAACACCCAATTATGATAAAAACTCTCCAGAAAGTGGGCATAGACGGAACCTACCTCAACATAATAAAGGCCATATATGAAAAACCCACGGCAAACATCATTCTCAATGGTGAAAAACTGAAAGCATTTCCTCTAATCAGTAACGAGACAAGGATGTCCACTCTCACCACTATCATTCAACATAGATTTGGAAGTCCTAGCCATGGCAATCCGAGAAGAAAAAGAAATAATAGGAATACAAATTGGAAAAGAAGAAGTAAAACTGTCACATAAGACACTGATGAAAGAAATTAAAGATGATACCAACAGATGGAGAGATATACCACGTTCTTGGATTGGAAGAATCAATGTTGTGAAAATAACTATACTACCCAAAGCAATCTACAGATTCAATGCAATCCCTATCAAATTACCAATGGCATTTTTTACGGAACCAGAACAAATCATCTTAAAATTTGTATGGAGACACAAAAGACCCTGAATAGAGAAAGCAGTATTGAGGGGAAAAAAAAGGAGCTAGGGGAATCAGACTCCTTGACTTCAGACTATACTACAAAACTACAGTAATCAAGACAGTGTGGTACTGGCACAAAAACAGAACTATAGATCAATGGAACAGGATGGAAAGCCCAGAGATAAACCCACACATGTATGGTCACCTTATTTTTGATAAAGGAGAGAAGAATATACAATGGAGAAAAGACAGCCTCTTCAATAAGTGGTGCTGGACAGCTACATGTAAAAGAATGAATTAGAACACTCCCTAACACCATGCACAAAAGTAAATGCAAAATGGATTAAAGACCTAAATGTAAGGCCAGACACTCTAAAACTCTTAGAGGAAAACATAGGCAGAATACTCTACGACATAAATCACAACAAGATCCTGTTTAACCCACTTCCTACAGAAATGAAAATAAAAACAAAAATAAACAAATGGGACCTAATGAAACTTGAAAGCTTTTCCCCAGAAAAGGAAACCATAAACAAGACGAAAAGACAACCCTCAGAGTGGGAGAAAATATTTGCAATGAAGCAACTGACAAAGGATTAATATTAGAACACTCCCTAACACCATGCACAAAAGTAAATGCAAAATGGATTAAAGACCTAAATGTAAGGCCAGACACTCTAAAACTCTTAGAGGAAAACATAGGCAGAATACTCTACGACATAAATCACAACAAGATCCTGTTTAACCCACTTCCTACAGAAATGAAAATAAAAACAAAAATAAACAAATGGGACCTAATGAAACTTGAAAGCTTTTCCCCAGAAAAGGAAACCATAAACAAGACGAAAAGACAACCCTCAGAGTGGGAGAAAATATTTGCAATGAAGCAACTGACAAAGGATTAATATCCTCAATTTACAAGCAGCTCATGCAGCTCAATATCATAAAAAAAAACCCAATCCAAAAATGGGCAAAAGACCTAAATAGACAATTCTCCAAAGAAGATATACAGATTGCCAACAAACACATGCAAGAATGCTCAACATCATTAATCATTAGAGAAATGCAAATTAAAACTACAATGAGATATCAGCTTACACCATTCAGAATGGCCATCATCAAAAAATCTACAAACAATAAATGCCGGAGAGGGTGTGGAGAAAAGGGAACCCTCTTGCACTGCTGGTGGGAATGTAAATTGATACAGCCACTATGGAGAACAGTATGGAGGTTCCTTAAAAAACTACAAATAGAACTACCATACGACCCCACAATCCCACTACTGGGCATATACCCTGAGAAAACCAGAAACAAAATTGAGTTATTTGTACTGAGGTGGATGGACCTAGAGTCTGTCATACAGAGTGAAGTAAGTCAGAAAGGAAAAACAAATACCATATGGTAACACATATATATGGCATCTAAAAAAAAAATGGTCATGAAGAACCTAGGGGCAGAACGGGAATAAAGACATAGACCTACTAAAGAATGGACTTGAGGATATGGGGAGGGGGAAGGGTAAGCTGGGACAAAGTGAGAGAGTGGCATGTACATATATACACTACCAAATGTAAAACTGATAGCTAGTGGGAAGCAGCCGCATAGCACAGGGAGATCAACTCAGTGCTTTGTGACCACCTAGAGGGGTGGGATAGGGAGGGAGACGGAAGAGGGAAGAGATATCGGGATATATGTATATGTATAGCAGATTCTCTTTGTTATACAGCAGAAACTAACACACCACTGTAAGACAATTATACTCCAATAAAGATGTTAAAAAGTAAAAAAGATATGTGGCCCATGTTTCTAATACTCATTTGATCACACATCATTTTTATTCTTTTTGAGCACCTTAAGGGACTCATTTTTTTTTTTCACAAAATGTTTTGGGAAATGGCTCTAGTCCTTACTTGGAATGTGAAGAGGTAAAAAAGA
Organism: Physeter macrocephalus; assembly: GCF_002837175.3. Classification (NCBI taxonomy): domain Eukaryota; kingdom Metazoa; phylum Chordata; class Mammalia; order Artiodactyla; family Physeteridae; genus Physeter; species Physeter macrocephalus. Next base: position 41,197,556 of record NC_041229.1, read on the forward strand.
TGAATCTTCTATTTCGGACCAGAGAACTTAGAATTTGATTAGCACAATAAAAAGACCCAAAGAAAGGGGAAATGCCCATTTGGACTGGCCTAATGTATACAGTACATAGTAGTAAATGATAAATACTTAACTTATAGCATTTGGTTTTATTGGTGAACAGTATGAAAATCAGCATTTGAGCAATAATTTGCCTTACTATGACCCATTCACTGAACCCAGGCTCTAAGAATATCTTTTCATTAATTTCTTAACGTTCAAATCGCCTCAAAGCTGATTTATTCTGGGCGAGAAGAAGAGAGCTAATCAGCAGTGGTGTGAGTGGTAGTGGGTAGAAATCAGTAACAAAAACAGGGATATCAATTTAGGGTTGCCACAGTGGATGTTAATAGGGCAGTTATGCCCCTGCCCTCTTTTTAGGCATTTCTATCAAAGAACTAATATGTGCTTGTTCCCTTTAGCATTAACTGAATCACAATGCACAGGTCATTACAGCACTGTCCCTATGGATACATGTTCCCATCACAGTACTTTAGCGATACTTCCATGCTTTCCAGAAAATCTCTTCTCTGCCATATTCTTATTTATTTATTAATTTATTTTTGGCTAAGTTGGGTGTTTGTTGCTGCGCGCAGGCCCTCTCTAGTTGTGGCGAGTGGGGGCCACTCTTCACTGCAGTACGCAGGCTTCTCATTGCAGTGGCTTCTCTTGTTGCGGAGCACGGGCTCTAGGACATGGGCTTCAGTAGTTGTGGCACACGGGCTTCAGCAGTTGTGGCGTGCGGCCTTCAGTAGTTGCGGCACGTGGGCTCTAGAGCGCAGGCTCAGTAGTTTTGGCTCATGGGCTTAGTTGCTCCACGGCATGTGGGATCTTCCTGGACCAGGGCTTGAACCCGTGTCCCCTGCATTGGCAGGCGGATTCTTAACCACTGGGCCACCAGGGAAGCCCCTCTGCCATATTCTTTATCAACTACCACTCCTAAGTAATTGATCAACCCCTCCTCAGTGGCAAAGATGTTTATGACGCTCTTCACAATGACAAAGGATTTCCATTAATCTCTAATTGCCTCTTGGTAAATACTACTAGATGCCTGGATCATTTCCTTGAAGGTGTGTGACGTCTCTGTAAAAATCCATGTTTTGGGACTTCCTTGGTGATCCAGTGGGTAAGCCTCTGCGCTCCCAATGCAGGGGGCCTGGGTTCGATCCCTGGTCAGGGAACTAGATCCCGCATGCATGCTGCAACTAAGATTCCGCATGCTGCAACTAAGAGTCCACATGCTGCAACTAAGAGTTCGCATGTCAGAGACTAATATCCTGCATGTTGCAAGTAAGACATGGCGCAGCCTAAATAAATAAATAAATAAATAAACGTTTAACAAAAGAATCCATGTTTTTACAGCTAGAAGGATACTCTACCGACACACAGATACTATCGCTTGCATACTTTTGGCATTAGTTCCAAATGAAATAAAGGCCATAATGAGTCCAGAGGAAGAACACACCCTTTACCAGAGCTCACCAGCAGAGTATGTACAGATGGAATGCCAATGCTCATTGGCTGAGAGCATATCTACAGTCTGCTCTTTTAACTCCCATTAGCTGAAAGCGAACACCCATATTTAGAGCAGTCATTAGGTAGATAGATAGAATTCTACCCTAATGGATTGTTCTCTCTCTCTCTCTCATTTGTCCATCAGTCTCTCTATCTATGTACATGTAAAGAAAATTTCAGAGAAAACAGGGCTATAAAGAATCACAGTTGTTTGGAGAAATGTTTAAAAAGACATACACTCAGAAACATTCCTTGCACATTTTTAAGGCAGGTACTTGTGACTAATTCACACTAGGCACTCTCAGAACGTAAGAAAAGAAAATGCACATACACAATTATTGTGGTCTAAAAGTTGTTTTTGTTGCAAAAACTTTAATGTAACCTGCAACTAACTTTTTCTCCCCTATGAGGAAGTTGCTTAGTTCTCGCCCATGTTCATTAACTTGGTTGCCAATTATGCACGTCCCTCTGTTTCACATGATGGGTGCTACCAAGAAAAATAAAGGGAAAATGCATTATTAAATTTCACAGAAGTATTTACATGCATATGATAAGGAACATCCAAATACTGCCACACTCACATAACTAATGTTCACTTCCTTTCATTCAAAATGGTTTGCTTCTTTCCTCCTTTAATGTCTTTCATAAATTTGTTCTCCAGGGACTGCTGGCTGCTGTTAATTATGCATATCAACTCCCACTGTGCCAGAAGAAACTTAATTATTCTAATTTTCAAGGTCATAGAAATATCCAAAGGTGCCAGTTTGACAGTCCAAAGAATAACCCTAGCTCAAGGGAATCAGAGACAGGACTTGTTACGGAAGGCTGGTTACAACCTTAACCACAGAGCTGTGCTGAAGGTTCACTAGCTTCCCAACCCGAATTAAATTGTTTAGGACAAGCTCCCCAGAGTGACCGGCCAATGAACCTGGCCATAAATAGGAATCACTTCCTTGCCACATGCAGGGAGCGCAGTTTTCTTTCCAGGGTCCTCAAAGCTGCAACTTCTTACTGACAGGCAAGTGCTTACTTCTGCAACACCGCTTAAACCTTCCTGCTTATCTTTTGAGGTTTCAGCCGCGAGGACAGAAAAGAGAGAAAGGAAGAAAGGAAGTGTTCTGTAGAATTTTAAATAAAAGCTGTTCTACAGTTGCTGGGAAAAGTAACTCCAGAGAAAATTTCCAGAGACGGACCAGCAAGAATCAGGATCCTGTTTTACATCGTCTTGATTTCTCAAGGAACACTTATCTGGAAGCTTTCAGTATGGAAACAGGCCATACTGAAAGATGAGTTTCTAAACAATGCACTTCTATCTGGATAATAATATTTCAAGGGAACATAACTTATTAAATGCCCAAACTATCAGTTTAGCACAGCCACGAAGGCAAAGGATATTTTAGCCTCCTTGAAATTACTAAGAGGTAAGTAGGCTTTGGGATTTCACGGCTTCTGCGCTATAACTTCTGATTCACTGGAAGGAGATTCCAAATTCCCATGTCCAACTCTGGGTACAAGATTTACCTTTTTCTTCCTACTTCCCAAACCTTGCTGCTGCTGCTATTTGCTTCCAGCCCTGTGTGCTTCATAAGGCCTTTCAGGAACCAGAGGCTGTGACACCATGTCTCCTTCAGGACATTTATCTAGCTTATTCATAAAGATCTTCCAGGAAGCCTCCTAGTGGAAACTGCACCCATAAATCCCTCCACCACCACTCCACACCTCCCCCACGGAGCCACAAGGAAGCTGAGCTCTGAACATGAACACAGTTTGAGAGCAAGGTCCCACCCCTGCAGGAAACTGTGTAAGCTGTCCTTAAAGATGATGCCATTCAGCCATCTAATGCCAAAAATTTAAAAATGCAATTAAAAATTTAAATATTAAGCATCATGATAATCACATGTGAAAGAAAGGGATTTAAAAAAAAAAAAAACAACAGCAAGGCCTCAAGGCAGTTAATGGGTCCTCAGCTGGCCTGCTAATGCTGAGAACATCAGGTCAGGCAGGAGGTATACAGATGGTTGTCACAGTCGATTGGTGCATGAGGCAGCATTCCTCTATGGCTAAGGAGGTGGGACGGCCGGGCAAGAGACGTCATGGGGAAGGAAGCTGATTTGCTAATAATCTGTGGTCTAAAAGCAAGTTTCTCAGCCGTGGGCTTTGGTGTACAGGGTGGGAGTCAGTTTTGATTGGAAGAAGTCCAGTGGCCAAGATAACTGCATAAGGAAGTGACCTATATTATGGAAAACAAGGCCACTAGAACTTTCAACAGCCAGTTAACAGCAGAAGCAGAAGTAGCAAGCCCAAAGGAGAAAAGACCTGCCTATGCTTCTTGGATAGTTTATGTAAAAATCTTGTTTTGGATTCTAGAGGATGAATGACCTTTTACAGTTCTTTCCTATGTCAAGATTCCAGTCATTCAACTTGGAGAAAAGCTCTACCTCAGCCTCTGTGGAAGACTGGAAAGATTGTATTGAAATTTCAGCTCCCCTGCTAAGGAGCTGTTGAAGCCTTTTGCAAGTTACTGAGTTTCTCTGTACCTCAGTTTTCTCATCTGAACTTTACCCTACACTGTTTTCATGAGAGCATATATTCCCTAAACATGCTCCTATGCCCCCTCTCCAACACCTGACTCATTCCATTCATCTCTCGTTGGAGTGACTCATTGGTTTAGCACATTTGGGAAGAAAACTAGGTGCACCCCACGCAGCTCTACACTTTCTCCTCTTGGGGTTGTGCTGTCCATAGGGAAGCCCAATTCATCTGCCTAATTCTGGGATTCATTCTTTGCAAGCTCATTTGGCTCTGGCACTAACTTACATCTGCCAATTTAGCGTCTCTAAGATAAAGATGACATTCTGGCCTCCATCTTTGCTCTTTTGCTTTATTTCTCAAATTATTCAGAACTCAGGCTGAGAGGAGGGATACTCTTTCTCAGTCTCCCTCAGGCACCCCCATCAATCTGCAGACTAGGTATCAGGATGTTGTGAGGAGTAAATGCAGAGGCATCTGGAACCATCTACCATTGAGCTCCATTCAGAGTCGGATTTCACAGAAAATTGGCTGAATCGGAATCTTGCACTCCTTTGCTGATCTGGTGACCCAAGTGGGCCTCATACCAATAGGCCAGCCAGCCACAAGCATCTCCAGACTCAAGACAGAGGCTGGCACCTGAGTAGCCACACAGTGCCCTTGGGAACTACCTGGGCAGCAAAATCTGTAATCCTTGTAATACATTTTGGAGCAACAGCATGAAAAACTTAACGGCAGAATTCAGAGATCAGTGCCTCTAAAGTGGACTTAGTGACAGTAGTCTAATCCCAGAGACTCTGAATGCAAGAAAGCTGGGAGGAGGAAGCCTGAAATCACAGTCTTATTTCCCCAGCACGCTTTCAGCAGGCAACAAGGACAATAAATTAATGAAGGGGGAGGGAATCCAGCCCGACGAAAAACTCCAGCTGTGGTTAAAGGAATTTATCACAGAGAATGAGAAAAGAAATTGGAATCCTGAGTAAACACGTTTGCTAAAAACTAATTCATGTTCTAACCTCAGAAGTGTGTGGATGTATAGTTTTTGTTCTGCCTGCAATGTGTCCTGTGCTACCCAGGCCTGTCAGAGTGAAAATTCTGCATCTTGAAGATTAGGAAGGATGATGAACCATTCTAAATATAAAAAGTAACTGTCTCCATGACTTTAATAACAGAACAGGCTCAAGACTTATCATTCATAATGCTATACACTTTTCTGCCCCCCGAAAACAAGAAACCTTCAAGAGTCACCTCTTAAGTGGAAATGCACATAAATCCAGGTGCAACCATGGAAAAAAGAGGGGAAAAAAACTTGGCGAGAGCAAAATTGACCATTCAGCTCTCTAGGGGTAGATAGATTATGATGGCTAACATTTACTGAATGCTCGCTTTTTGCCATATATTGTTCCAAGCACTTTCATAAATTAATTTCCTTAATCTTCACAACAAACTTTGAAGGTAGGTGATATTTTTACCCCCATTTTACAATCAAGGGAATTGGCCACAATAAAGCAAAAAGACTTGTCCAAGGTCATACAACTAGTAAATAGCTGAGCCAGGAGCCAAACCCAGGCCATCTGGTTCCAGAATGAGTTCATTCAGCCATCTCCCACAAGCCTTCCCTCTGGCTCTAGAAGGAGCTTTTACAACTCCAGGTCGGTTTGAACCTCATTCTGGATCCTGCCTACCTGTCTCTGTGTTTGCAAGATTTTATTCAGCTTCTACCTTCTACAAAGGTACAAGCACTCTAGACAGGCCTGACTATCTTCCCTTCCTACTGCACAAGGGATTAGCTTTGGATAAAAGGAGCCACTCTGGTTCTTTCCTTTCCACTTCTCCTTCCAGAAATGTTTCCACATCCCTGACTATTGGTCCTGGTTCACAGCGGGGGATGGACATGCTTATATGAAGACACTTGTTTTGGCAATGTACACATGGAAACCTTGCCCATATTCAGCAAAAGAAGTGTGTTATTTCCAAATAAGACCAGGGAAACTTCACTCTGTGCCTTACCCTACCCTCATAGTACTTATATATAAAAGTATACCTTGCTTTGTATAATTACTGTATTTCAGATTGGGGTTACAGGAATTTTCATTATAATACTGTTTAGCTGTTACTGGGCATTTAGTGGGCCAGGCTTGCACATCGTGAAGAGCTCCACCTTTATTTTGTCATTTAATCTCCACCTGCAAGTAGATATTACTGTCCTCACTTTACAGAAAAGAAAGCTGAGACCTGAAGAGTTCAAATACTTCCCCAAAGTGACTCAGGGAGTGAATAGTAGAAAAAGGGTAATAGTCCAAGTCAGCCCAACTCTGAAATATGTGCTCTAAACCACTATACACACACACACACACATATATATATATATATATATTGTTATGTATATTATATATATAAATATGTATTATGTGTTCATAGCATTTCTAGTTACAGAATATGTGAATAACAATTATTAGCCTACATTCAATCAACATTTATTTGCTACAAATTTGTTCTGCAGTATGCCAAACTGTAAATTTAGAGATGGGTTTTAGACAGGATAGTCAATCTCAAAAAGCTTACAATCTAGGTGACTTTAAGAGATAGGAAGTGCTGAAAATGCTATGACATAAGACTGCAAATCCAGATGTATCAACTCCAAGGACTACTTGCAGATATTTACTTGATGACTACCTGGAACTATTTGAAACTACAGAAAATGTCTTTACATAAGTGAAAAACTGAATATGAAAAAATATATCCATTTGCAATGATAAAAAAACACCAGCAGGTCAAAGACTGAAAGATAGTAGGCAAAACACAAATAGTTTTCATATTAGGATGAGATTATGAATATAGTCTATGGACGTATGGATATCTTTACAATTAAATACATGAGAAGATTATTATAGAAACATTATATTCAAGAAAATCACAGTATATTACTTTTTTACAAGTGAAAATAAGAGAATTGTGTAAAGGGACCACTCACTCTAAAAATATCTATTGCATCCTTTCTGGTCTTTGATTGGGAAGCTTGTTTTAAACCTGATATCGGTTAGGAAAACTGAAATCCAAAATTAGTTAAAATTAGATATAAAAGAGATTAAAAGAGACTGAGAAAAGGGCTCATGGAGGAGTTAATTGGTAAGTTTAGGGTGAGTAGAGGTATAACTGTTAAGAGCATACAGAAACTGCCTCTGCCACTTCCTAGCGGCAGGACTTTGGGTGAGTTAGCCAACACCTCTCTCCTGGCCTCAATGTCCACATCTGTAAAATGGGTATAGTAGCACATCACACAAGGTTGTTTTGAGATTATGAATATAAACATTTATATCATTTATGACACATATCAGTTACTATTTTGAACTGACTTTCACTTTCCATAGACTTCTTTTTCCCTCCACCTAGATTTTAACTTGTTTGGCTGGGGATCAATGACTTTGGGTCAATGAAATGTTGCATGAATATATATGACTATACATGACAGATAAATTCCCCAAAGAGGCTAATTAGTGTATTCATAAGGAGGCAAACAAATGGATTTGGAGTTCAATTTACACTTCAATTGTGAAGGACATAATTTGTTAGCATCAGACCTTTTGCCCTAACAGCAGGTTTTATAAAGAGAAAATACCAACTAACCTGAGGTCATTACTACAAAACACCAAACTGTCCCACATCTACTTGTAAAAATCACTCCCAATGTCCCTAATACTTTCATCATTGAACTAATGATGGAAAAAGACATGGGGAAACAATCACAGATCAGAAACGTGAATAGGCTCCCTTGTTGGTGGAATTATAGGTAATTTTTCCTTGTTGGAGACAATACATACATAATACATATATACACACATACATAAAAATAAATGTTCAGCCATTCTTAATCTAAAATATCATCAGAATCACTCACAGACCATCTTAAACATTCAAACTCCTGCCCTCGGGCTTCCCTGGTGGCACAGTGGTTGAGAGTCCGCCTGCCGATGCAGGGGACACGGGTTCGTGCCCCGGTCCGGGAGGATCCCACATGCCGCGGAGCGGCTGGGCCCGTGAGCCATGGCCGCTGGGCCTGCGCGTCCGGAGCCTGTGCTCCGCAACGGGAGAGGCCACAACAGTGAGAGGCCCGCGTACCACAAAAAACACAAAAGAAAACAAACAAACAAAAAACCCTCCTGCCCCCTATCCCAGAACTCCAAAGATTCACAAGTTAGAATTTCTGTGAATAAGTATTTTTAAACAGACATTCAAATGATTGTAAGGATCAGCCAGGATGGACTATCACTGGATCCATGTGGGATGTCTTCCTTTGCTCTGAGTAACGAGCTCCAACAACCCACACCTGGATGGAAGATCTGTTTTCCCTCCCCGAAAGGAACCAGTTGGGAACTCTTCTGGGAAGGAAATGTAAATCAGTTATTCTCAACCTAAACTGTATCAGAATCTCTCTGGGGAAGTCTTTGCAAAACACAGTCACCCAGGTCCTATCCCCTGCAATTCTGACTCCATTGTTCTGGGATGGTACCCTGAGCATTAATTGAAAAAAATTCGAATGTGATTCTAAAACACAGCTGGGTTTGAGAGCTACTGATTTTAAAAAGTATTAGCTCCTAGGGCTGCTATAGCAAAGTACCATAGACTGGGTGGATTAAACAACAGATTTTGTTTTCTCACACTTCTGGAGGCTGGGAAGTACAAAATTAAGGTGTCAGCAGGGTTGGTTTCTTTGGAAGTCTCTCTCCTTGGCTTGTAGATGGCCATCTTTTCCTTGCATCTTCACATTGTCTCCCCACTGTGTGTGTCTGTGTCTAAACTTCTTGTTTTTATAAAGACACTAGTCAGATTGCATTAGGGGCCATCCTACTGGCCTTATTTTAATTTAATCAGCCCTTTAAAGACAATCTCCAAATGCAGTCACATTCTGAGACACTGGAAGTTAGGACTTCAACATACAAATTGGGGAGGGGGGCACAATTCAGAGCATAATAAACAATTTTGAATTTTATTGTGTACTATCAAAATGACAGAACCTTTTCCTTCTAAGACAGAAGCCATTGAAAGGGAACAGTCATTACATTTCAATTCTGTGGTGTCTGCTAATTTCCTCGCAATGTATCTTTGAGAAAGGAAAGGGCGTGTTCATTGACAGCTGCCACAGTCAAGTATCCTGAGCATTCTTATCTGACTTCAGTGAAACCGAGCCATCCATTCATAAACATGTGTGCTTCTGAGAAAGTAATATAACCTATATTTTGCATTATTTTGCCCAATAATATTCATTAACATCCTTAAAGTATTTTTCTTCTTGGGAACCTGGTGGACATCTCCCCCTTTGTCTGAGATAAACTCTAACAATTATCTATGTTTCATTCTTTCTTCTAATGACACAATTTTTATTATATTTCTTTATCAAATTTTCAGTGTAGCACTCACTCTATGGAGGATGTAAGGATCAGCCTTAAATGTAAGGATCAGGGCTTAAATCACATACTGGCAACAGTTCAAGCCTTTTTACAAATAGATTAGCTCGCATTGTAAACTCCACACTGTACATGCAGAGCTAGGAACGAAAATATGGAATCAACTGTTTGATAGAAAAAAAAAAATGTCAGCCTTTGAATCAGAAGTTTAAGCTCTAGCTCTGTCACTTAAGCTATATGACACATAGAAAATAATGTCACACCAAAAAGTCAGTTTCCTCACTAACTCACTTTGTAAATTACAAAAGAATAAACGATTTGAAGGACATTGTTATGACCTCTTCCTCTTCTTCTTCCTCATCCTCCCACTCGTCCTAATTTCTTTTTCTTCTCCTCATTATTCTTTCTTTCTTCTTGTTATTATTATAACCCCACCACCAATAGCTTGACACTTTGGAACAAGGAATTGAAAGAGAAGAACGCATTAAGAAATAGTTACTTTCCCACATACAATGAATTGTTTTCTTGCAAAAGCCCTTCAGGAAATAGCTCAAGAGAAATGTTTTAGAACAAAAATAAAATACATGCTTCCTGGTAGACTGGCCTTGGCGACTTGAAATATTAACTGGACAATTCTCATGTGTAAGAGACCACATGGCTGTTCATCTTTGGTTTTCAACTTCTGTTTGTAGGACCAAGTCAAGGGCTTAAATCACATACTGGCAACAGTTCAAAAGATTCCAGGAGAACCTGAACATTTCTATTAAAACAAAATTAAAAAAAAAAAAAAAACATGTTGCGTTAAGTTGTTAGAACGAAACACATACGCCAGGAATTTTTTCAGTAGCTCTGTAAGCATTTGACAATACAGCGCGGCAGGCACTTGGGAACTTTAGGCTACTGACATCCATCCCATCCCTGCTCCCAAACAGCCATGCTAAATTTGGAAAGCTTATTTTTAGAAACAATGAACTAGGAAGAGCCTCTCCTCTCTCAAAAGACTGGTTTGCTGAGTTGATTTTTCTCTCACTGATTTAGGAGATTTCAGAATTATACTTCCAGGTTTGAAAACATAAGCTCGTATAAATGTACAAACCTGAAAATATTCGTTGACAAAACCTCTCAAATAGTTATGTTTACAATTACAATAGAATCAAAACATCAACATAAGAGGAATCAACTTTTGGCAGGTCTATCAACTTGTGTTTGCCCATCACCGTAGAGTTTTCAAAGCGCTTATGTATATCACACACTATTTCATCTGTGCTTAGAAATGTTTCTTGGAAATAGAAAGAAGGGAAGCCTTACCTTCGTTTTAGAGGATGCTGAAGCTCCAACACCTCAGCTCAAATATCTCAGCTACTAGGTAGCATGGAAAAAATCGGACACTATAAAGATGTACTTTGGGGTTCACGATAATTACCTGCCAAGCTTCATTAGAGAAGGAGAACACATCCTGCTTTTTGGTTCAGTAGTGTGAAAATATGGCTTCTCTGGGTACCAGAGCAGAAGGCAGATATAAACACATTAAAACACATTAAATGCAGGCAGTTGCATACAGTGCAGGAGCTTGACCGGGATCTTGTCTTGATTCCCTTTGCTATCCATCAGCTTTGCAGGAAACTTTCTGTGTCTGTGCCTGACCGCTGCTTTGTAAAGTGCATTAAGTCTACATTTGCCAAGTAATGTTTAAGCTTCTTCAATGCAGAGACAGTATGGATACATCTGTCTTAGGTAGGTATGTATGTATGCATGTATTATTGGTGGTGCTGCACATAGCAATCTGAATGCCACAGGTGCTCAAATATACTTCCTAAGTGTTGCATCTCAAAAGAGAGCCAACCATTTATTTCAGGGCTTCAGTACCTCACAGAATGTCTCATGAAATTCAGAGATGCACTATTTTTCAAAACATGTCAGGTCTAAAGTAAGCCCTGGCTCATGAATGTGCCGGCAGAAGGTGGGCCGCTGAAAGTAAAATTAAGACTCTGAGGGATCTTTCTAGAGTTTACTGAAGTAGCTTTCATGCCCAGGAAATTGATGAGGTCCTGGATAAAATACATCCCTAGGAGTTTCCTGGTCTACAGTGGCTGGATCTAGAATTATTCAGTTGTTACTATTTACATTTTAAATCCTAATGGAGCTCCACTTGGGTCTGTACGTTAGTTAAGGGACAGAAAGAGAAAACTGTTTTATGGTGGTTTAAAAACAGACTCCCTTAATGGGCATTTGAGATGCCATTTTGAGTTTTAAATCAGCAGGACAGACAGCAGATCCTCTGGGTTCTGATAGGGAACAATGAAATCAATCAAGCATCTAAACACTGATATTAAAGGCCGATGGCACCCACTGTGGAGTCTCCATTGGTCATATTCATCCTTCCCAATTTGGGGGTCAGCTATAATTCACAGTCAGGGCTAAAATGCTTGAAGAAGTATTTATTATCTTCCAGACACAATTTATTGCTTTTGATTATTCATTTTTCATTACTATGGGAAAGCAAGATTAAATTGTTTCAGAAGTGACTGCTTATATTAATCTTTCAAACACATGCTCCACGTAAAACTCTCTGTCAGGGAAACAGATATAATTCCTGCTGCCAAAACAGCCATAGATAAAAGTAAACAAACACAAAATAAAAATAATTCTAGAGTCCATTTGGAGGCTGGAGAACAGAAGCAGACAGAGAAGATAGAGGGTGACGGGTTCAGAGAACAGGGGGGGAGGGAAAAATGCTTGAGAGAGGATTTATTAGACCTAGCAAATTTATTCTACGAACATTTTAATTTCAACAGTCATTTAAATTAGCTCTTTATTTAACTGTGAAATTAGATTACCCCACCGTCTCATGTGCAGTACACTTATGAACTTAATAGATGACAAGGAGTGAGGCGGGAGTCACAAGACATCTTTGAATCCGAACAAATTGCCTCTTGGCACTTGGAGAGATTGGAAACAACCACCTCACTTTACACAACAGGAACCTGAGACCCAGAAAGGTTAAGGGACATTCCTGAGGTCACACAGCTAGAGAACAGCACAACCAGAACTACAACCAACTTTCAGATCAAGCCTATTTCATTAGACCACTCGGTTAACACGTAATCGGCTAGTTTGGGGGTTTGAAAGCACAATTATGACCATGCTTTTGGTAAAATATTACTTTCCTTTCGACCTTCCCTCCTTATGGAAACTCTCCTTCGACACTGCATGGCATTCCGCTCCGTCTCTAATTTCAGTTTCTTCAGTTGACACCCGCCCACCATGACCACTCATGCAATGGATGCACCTTAACACTCTAGTCTTTCTTCTTTATATGCTGAAGACTTTAATTACAAACACCTCTGAACATCACAGCCAGACAGCTTTTGATTCCAGCCACAGAAGTGCAAACCACCTGTGCAGGACAATCTGGAAGGGCCAGCATCCACGTCCCTGGGAGCAGTCCTCAAGCAGCGATGGTCCGAGAGCTGTGGACAGGGGCTGCCTTGGCCTCAGCTGGGATAAATCTAAGGTGTGTTACACATCATTTCCCAGAGCTTTCCAGGAGGGCTGAGCTCCACTGGCCCAAAGTCCTCACTGGCTTCATGACACACCCTTTACTGGCTTCTTTCCCTTCCTGGCCTCACTTCCTTACCCCCTACTAATGTTGCCCAGGATCCCCCCTAATTAAGGGCTTGAATTCAAATCCTTGCCTCCAATTCTGCTTCTGGGGAAACCCATTATCCAAACACTATGCTGGACATCTCTAATTCTGCTCTTCGACTTGGGCTGCTCTTTCCGTCAGGAGACACCTCCTGTACATAACCACCTTTTCCGAGTTACCCATCCTCAAGGCTCTGGGCCAGGCTCTGCCCTCCCAAACCTCCTTAGCCAATCAGCCAGGGAGACCGCCACCATCCGGAGAACTGTGCACCTCTCAGTAGCACAGGTCCCCTATGAAGATGTTTACATGTGTATTTACTTTGACTACAATCCACAGACTAAATCATGAGCTCCTGGGAGGCCAACACCCTGTCATGTTCATTCTCACCTCCACCAGAGCAACTGTGGTTCCAAGTGGTAGGCTTTGTTCCACGTCTGCTGAAAAAAGGTGAACATTTTAGAAATGTCCCTAAATAAAACCATGTGTTTCTTCTTGAAGGATGCTTCCTTATGGAGTTATTTTTCTATCTTATGGGGAGATATGGCTTTCACACTGTATAAAAAACATACCTAATAAGACACAAGATATGAAAGAAAAGTGCTAAAATACTCTCAATTCTGTTTTAGATCAGAGGTACTGGAGCCTGCGAGTTGCAGAAAAAAAATTTTTAAATAGTCTTGTGTTTTGTTACTTTGAGACCATTTGTTAATGTTGATGAAACAAACGTTCATGTAAGTGAAGGAATTTGGGCAGCAGAGAATCCAATTATAGGCAACATGAAATTGACGTGGAGATTCTTGATGCTATAACAAAGGAAGGCTCTCCCACAAGCAGCCATAGGCCAAAGTAAGGATTTGTGCCTCTATCAAAGTTTTTCCTCATATATGCAACCTGCACCAGATCTGGCTCCCTTGGTTTCCTGAAGTTGGTATGACAGCTTGATCATGGATCTGGTGGCTTAGCTGCCTTACAATCTATTATGCACACCAAAAGCCTGCAAGTCCCCAGCAGCTCCTAAGTCCATTTCCCATAAACTTGGTGCCCCAAATTTATCTTGGGGGAAAAAAACACCATCTAATCCAGGGGGATCAAACATTATAAACAAAAACACGAGGCCAACTTGGCCTTCTCTCAGTCCCTGCACTTCCTCTCCACTCCATCGGTCATGATCTTGAGTCAGGACGTGATTTCCCTTATCCCAGCAATAATATCCCAGCGAGCCTAGGAACCTCGCTTTGTATTTTTTAACTCAAATTGTGTTTTGGTTATAAAATTTAAAAATTCAAACAGTAGATAAAAGCATGAAGAATAAAGAAAAAAATCACCTATATTCTAGAGATGGAGAATGCAGATGGCTCCAGAACAATGGTGAATGTATTTAATATGACAGAGCTGTGCTCTTAAAGATGGTTAAATAGTAAATTTTATCTTATGTATATTTTAATTCAATTAAAAAGTCACCCAAAGGTAACCACTATTAATATTTCAGTTTAAATCCCTTCCAGACTTTTATGAATGAAGGCATAGGCCATCATATATCCACATATATTTTTTATGAGATCATACCAACATAACATTTCATACCTTCTAAATAATTTTAGCATTATTTTGGTAATCTTTGTTGATAAATAACATCATTTTAATGACTAGATAACATTAAATTATATAGATTTGCCATCCTTTAACCAAGACCCCATTATTAGATATTTAGATTGTCAGTTTTTTGTTTAATAAATGTATTTATTATTTTTGGCTGCGTTGGGTCTTCATTGCTGCGAGCGGGCTTTCTCTAGTTGCAGTGAGCGGGGGCTACTCTTCTTTGAGGTGCGTGGGCTTCTCATTGCGGTGGCTTCTCATGTTGCAGAGCACGGGCTTTAGAGCGCAGGCTCAGTAGTTGTGGCGCACGGGCTTTGTTGCTCCGCGGCACGTGGGATCTTCCCGGACCAGGGCTCAAACCCGTGTCCCCTGAATTGGCAGGTGGATTCTTAACCACTGCACCAACACGGGAGTCCTAGGTTGTTAGTTTTAAACCATCATCTCTGCATACTTTTCTAAAATCAGAATTGCCAGGCCAGAGAGAGACACATTTGTAAGTTTTCAACATACACTATCAGAGTAGAAGCTATAATTCCACTTTATCTAAAGAAAGCCTCCCTTCCTATCTGTCCTCACCCAATTACTCTCCCTTAGCCCAGGTCTAATCATATCTCGGTCTCTCTTTCTTTCTTACTGTCTGTCTGTCCATTTCTCTTACACACACACACACACACACACACACACACAGACATACACATACTAATGACTGAACTTTAAATTCCATGTTGGCATCCAAGACAGCCATGATCAGGTTTCAACTACTTTTTTAGAGTTTGCATCTCGCTCTTGCACTCATGCATTACACAGCAGAGCCAAGCTGGATTACTCCCAATGTTCCCATTAAGACCCTCAATTCCCTGTCTCAGTGTCCTTCCTTCCTGGAATATCCTCACCCACCACAAACACCTGTTGAAAATGTAATTTTGCAGCCCAGCTCAGTGTGGATTTGTTCCTGCCCTTCTCCATGCTCCATTATAATAATAGCTAATGTTTACTGAAATGCACTAACCAGGGGCTTATTTCATTTAACTTACAACAGCCCTGTGAGCTATATTGAAACAATTTCCCCTTTCATGCAGATGAGGACACTGAAGCTTGGAGAGGTTAAATAACTTGCTCAAGGTCACATAGCTAATAAGAGGGAGAGCTGGATCCAAACCCAGTTTCTCTGCCTACAATTAATCACTGTGTAATTAACATGGGCAAAAACCATAATTCAAAAAAGAGTCATGTACCACAATATTCATTGCAGCTCTATTTACAATAGCCAAGACATGGAAGCAACCTAAGTGTCCATCGACAGATGAATGGATAAAGATGTGGCACATATATACAATGGAATATTACTCAGCCATAAAAAG
>NC_041229.1:41213781-41216681 GCF_002837175.3 Physeter macrocephalus
TCTTCCCGGACCAGGGCTCAAACCCGTGTCCCCTGAATTGGCAGGTGGATTCTTAACAACTGCACCAACACGGGAGTCCTAGGTTGTTAGTTTTAAACCATCATCTCTGCATACTTTTCTAAAATCAGAATTGCCAGGCCAGAGAGAGACACATTTGTAAGTTTTCAACATACACTATCAGAGTAGAAGCTATAATTCCACTTTATCTAAAGAAAGCCTCCCTTCCTATCTGTCCTCACCCAATTACTCTCCCTTAGCCCAGGTCTAATCATATCTCGGTCTCTCTTTCTTTCTTACTGTCTGTCTGTCCATTTCTCTTACACACACACACACACACACACACACACACAGACATACACATACTAATGACTCCATGTTGGCATCCAAGACAGCCATGATCAGGTTTCAACTACTTTTTTAGAGTTTGCATCTCGCTCTTGCACTCATGCATTACACAGCAGAGCCAAGCTGGATTACTCCCAATGTTCCCATTAAGACCCTCAATTCCCTGTCTCAGTGTCCTTCCTTCCTGGAATATCCTCACCCACCACAAACACCTGTTGAAAATGTAATTTCGCAGCCCAGCTCAGTGTGGATTTGTTCCTGCCCTTCTCCATGCTCCATTATAATAATAGCTAATGTTTACTGAAATGCACTAACCAGGGGCTTATTTCATTTAACTTACAACAGCCCTGTGAGCTATATTGAAACAATTTCCCCTTTCATGCAGATGAGGACACTGAAGCTTGGAGAGGTTAAATAACTTGCTCAAGGTCACATAGCTAATAAGAGGGAGAGCTGGATCCAAACCCAGTTTCTCTGCCTACAATTAATCACTGTGTAATTAACATGGGCAAAAACCATAATTCAAAAAAGAGTCATGTACCACAATATTCATTGCAGCTCTATTTACAATAGCCAAGACATGGAAGCAACCTAAGTGTCCATCGACCGATGAATGGATAAAGATGTGGCACATATATACAATGGAATATTACTCAGCCATAAAAAGGAACGCGTTATTTGTAGTGAGGTGGATGGACCTAGAGACTGTCATACAGATAAGTCAGAAAGAGAAAAACAAATACCGTATGCTAACACATATATATATGGAATCTAAAAAAAATGGTTCTGAAGGACCTAGGGGCAGGACAGGAATAAGGACACAGATGTAGAGAATGGACTTGAGGACACGGGGAGGGGGAAAGTTAAGCTGGGACGAAGTGATAGAGTGGCATGGACATATTTACCAAATGTAAAATACATAGCTAGTAGGAAGCAGCCACATAGTACAGGGAGATCAGCTCAGTGCTTTGTGTCCACCTAGAGGGGTGAGAGAGGGAGGGTGAGAGGTAGACTCAAGAGGGAGGAGATATGGGGACATATGTATATGTATAACTGATTCACTTTGTTATACAGCAGAAACTAACACACCATTGTAAAGCAATTATACTCCAATAAAGATGCTACAAAAAAAGAAAGAAAGAAAGAAAGAAAGAAACTGGAAACTCAGAGGCCAAAATGGAACCAATGGACCTCAAAGGCCAGAGCCATGTCTTGTTGGGTCCTTGCTCCAGGATCTGAGAAGCAGATTTTCATCTCTGTCCATAGGATAGGTAGTTCCTGATAGAACTAGGAACTGAGTTAGGAAGAGCCAGGTGCCTGAAGTTATGCTAAGCTGGCAGACAGTGTCTTAACTCTGACAGGTGCAAACCCATTCCTTCCAGAAAAGATTCCTGTCAAAGTAGAGTTAACTTTGGGTATCAAACTACAAGGAGGATAAAGAGCCCTTCACATCTGAGAATCCTCAAGGTGTGTCACAAATGAATGAAAGCATCATCAGAGGTACTTTATGCATTTACAAGTTAGAAATCTGGGAACTACTAGACCACAAAGATGATGTGAGGTCAGAAATGGTGTTTCATTCAACTAAAAGTCCCCAGCACTTACCACAGTACTGGACACAGAGCAGATAATGAAAATACAAAGAAAACAGGAAGGCAGAGAGAATCCCAAAGAATCAAGTCCTTAGGAGCTGTGTTATCACCTTTGGCTGTTTCTTGTGATTCTAATGCCAGTTACTATCAGTCACAGTATAGACATCGGGGAAGAGCTACCCACTGGGGCACCGAAATTTCACACATGAGAACAAAAATTTAGAGATTATTTGGGACAGCCATTAAAAAAAATAAAAACAGCTTCATTTAACGAATCCTGGCATACATACTAAGTAATGTGTACACTGCTAGAATTACATTATGTTTATCCAATTGTCAGAACAATTCTGAGAAGCAGATGTGACATATTCATGCTACAGAGGATCAGAGGCACAGAAGGTCAAGCAGCTTGTGTCACACAGCTAATGAGTACGGGAGACTGATTTTAGGTCAAGATCTACCTGGCTCGAGAACCAGTGCTATGAACCAACATCAAAGGCTCTAGAATGAGGCAAAGGTTCTACAACGGCAGATGCAGGAGAGATTCCAAGTCCCTAAATCCTACTTGGGTTCTCTCCACATTGTATCACGAGCTTCTAAAGTGATGACCTCAAGCTTGCCTGACCACGTTTTCCATAGAAATAAGGCAGTCTGAGGGTTGTTCAGACTAACTACTGATGACGATTCTATTCAACACAGATTTTATTTTCAAGAGTGAAAAGAAGTACTTGGGCATGAGCCCGTATTGTGTTGGCTGTCAGTAGAAATGATGTAAATAAACCAGAACATGAGATTTTTTTTTTTAACATCTTTATTGGAGTATAATTGCTTTACAATGGTGTGTTAGTTTCTGCTTTACAGCAAAGTGAATCAGCTATACATATACATATGTCCCCATATCTCTTCCCTCTTGCGTATCCCTCCCACCCTCCCTATCCCACCCCTCTAGGTGGTCACAAACCA
>NC_041229.1:41217014-41227693 GCF_002837175.3 Physeter macrocephalus
CTTTTTATGGCTGAGTAATATTCCATTGTATATATGTGCCACATCTTCTTTATCCATTCCTCTGTTGATGGACACTTAGGTTGCTTCCATGTCCTGGCTATTGTAAATAGAGCTGCAATGAACATTTTGGTACATGACTCTTTTTGAATTATGGTTTTCTCAGGGTATATGCCCAGTAGTGGTATTGCTGGGTCATATGGTAGTTCTATTTGTAGTTTTTTAAGGAACCTCCGTACTAGAACATGAGATTCTAAGAGAGTGACAGCCTCCCTTCATCCTCTTTCCTAAAAATCACATGTGATGCACTGCCAGGGAGGAACGTGAGCATCCCCAACAAGAATTTCCATTGCAGCCCCACCTTGCTTTCCTGGCCTATGAGTTCCTCAAGTCCTGGACTCACCAGGCTCCCTTAATCCCTTGTGAGGTGAAGCACTCCAAGACTGGTAATGCCTCTCACCTGATCAGTATCATCTGAAGCTTATCACTCTCAACCAGAGTTAATGGCTACCTTGAAAAAGTAGCTTTCTGTTGCCATTTAGCAAGCAGCTCAGCCCTCCATGAAGGTATCCAAGGATGCTGAGGGTTGGTTCACCCCTGGCCAACCTCAGGACCCAGAGCACGCAGGGACCAATAGGAAGGCTTTAATCCTATATTCAAAAGCAACTAGGAAGCTATCTTTTAAATAAATCCAAACAAGAGAAAAGTTTCATTCACAAAGCAGTTCACTGCAGCATTATTTACAATAATAAAAAAGAATTGGCAAGTATCTTGAAAGTCCAGCAGGGAAGAACGCTAAATGACTTAAATGTGATGTGCTCACATGATGAAAGATTATGCCGACTACAAACATCACGCTTATAAAGGTACTTATTGTCGTTGGAAAGTGTTCCCTTATTAAGTCACCTGACAAAAACACAAGACATAGAAGTATGTAAGCCATGCAATCTTACAATTTTTTAAAAGTTCACAGAAAACAAGGTGGAAGGAAAATACTCAAACATTAATGATCCTACTACACTATGATCAGAGTTATCATTTTTCATTTCTGCTCCTTCTTCGTACTTCTTCAATAGCTTCCAAATGTTCTATAATTGGCAAACAATCCTTCTAAAACTCGGGGAAATGCAAAACTTAAGATATTCAGCACTAAGTTGACTATCGGGTCAGCAAAGATGAAGGATGAGAGTTTCACTTGGATATTTTTCAATATGAACATTTGCAGAATTCTCTCTCTTTCTTCAAAGATCCTAGCAAGGCCAGCTGTCTGCTCAGGGTTTACCAGTTACTCTGTTGCAGCCAACTATACGGCAAAGCTGCCTAATGGTTAGTTCCTGCCACTTCATGAGAATTAAAGCTTTCACAAATTCTCTGGCACTTCAGAGCCCTCACAGTTTATCTTGGAGCAAGAGAAGTGGCAAGTTGTTGACTACTTATAAAGAAATTTTCGTAGCAGTTTCTATAGGATAAACAGTGTGTCCCAAGCAGCCAAGCTATTCAGGAATATTCTTCTCCAAACATTTCATAAAAAACATTTTGTAAGATATAAAACAGCTTTAAATATGAAGTTACATATAACTCACATTAGGTAAAAGGTGATCTAAACCACCAAAGTGAGATGTTAAGCCTTTTTTAAAAAATTATTTTAAGAAGTCACAAGGTCAGATTGGAAATACTCAATAACTTCATTGCCAATAACTATGAATAAAAGTAAAGAGCACAACAAAAATCCTGATAAACTGTCCAGCCTCAGCAGAGCCTTGGGGCAGTAAAGAAAGCTTTGTTGCTATGTTCATCCACTATCTGTCCTTCTTAAGTAAGTGGGGTGTGCTGGATAATTTTCCGTGACAACTCGGCTAGACTATGATGCCCAGTTGTGGGGTCAAACACCAGCCTAGATGTTGCTGTGTAGGTATTTTTTATGTGATAAACAGTTAAGTCAAGAGACTTTGAGTCAAGCAGATTACCCTCCAGAATGTGTGTGGGCCTCACCCAATCAGCTGAAGATCTTACAAGCAAAGACTGAGGTTTCCCAAGGAAGAAGGAATTCTCCTCAAGTCTGCACCATGAAAACCCTGCCTGAGTTCCCACCTTGCTGTCCTGCAGCAGCATTTGGACTCAAGACTGAAGCATCAACTTTTAGCTGAGCAGCCAGCCTGCTGCTGGCCTGCCTTACGCATTTCCAGCTTGCCAGTCCCCATAAGCATGTAAGCCAATTCCTTAAAATAAATCTCAATATCCTCCCCATCCTCTCTCCCTCTCTTTGTCTCTCCCCTTCTATACAGAGATAGATGGATCTAGATGTATATAGATCTATATATCCCATTGGTTCTGTTCCTCTGGAGAACTCTAATACAGGCAGAGTGACAATATTTCTTACTTAGCTTAGGCAGTCCCGGTTTACACCTGTTGTGGTCTAATTAAGAGCTACCCCTTCCCCTCTGAAATGCGTCCAGGCTGGGATGAGAAATCATATGATCTCTTTACACAAAGAGCTAAAGATAGATTTACGATATTCCTAAGAAATAAGCTCTTTTCACTTACAATGTTGTGTTTCAAATTCCTCTGTGACCCACAATAAGAAATATATTTTCTGTCACAAAACAGAACTGACCCTTATGATGTGCCATGCAATGGGATATTTTATATTTTATAATGTGTCATTTCAAATGCTCTCTGCAACCCACTAACTTCACTGCATGATCCATGGATGGGATCATAACTCAGTTTGAAAAGCACTGACTTCGATGAATTCAGGGCTGGCTGGCATGCAGTGTTCCTAATTGCCTCAGGACACACTGGGGACAGGGAAGGAGGAAGAGCAAGGCCCGTGTATCAGAGATTTTACTTTGTCTATACTCCATTCAGTCTTCAGTATCACTTCTCCTAAATATAAATGAAGCAATAGTAAATATTGCTTCAACCAGAAATATGATTCTGGAGTGTTTTCCTTTAGTGCATCTCTAGTTTCTTGTGACTCCTACACACAGAGAACAGGAAAAATGAATCCATTCTACTGGGTTACGCTGCCCCTTGTTTAACTCTCCTCCCACTCAGTTAATTTCCCTTGCAGGAGGACCCATAATGTCCAGATCCCATCTGTGGCCATTCAGTAAATATCCACTGACCGCCTGCCAGGCACAGGGCAGGCAGGGTTTCCTCTGCCACCAAGTTCCAGCAGCTCTCAGTGGCCGTAATCCCAGGTGTGTTTCAGGCTCCATGGCCCAGCTTCAGCCTCCTTTCAGCCTTTTGTCTCCCTCACCACACACCTTTCCATGCCCAATGCAAACACACTTATCCATACATGTACCCTGGCCCCAGCATCCTGCCCGAGCCTCTGGTCAAGCACGCTTCTCCCCCACCCCATGCACCCTAACAAGTTTCTTCTTTTCAAAGCCATTCAGACTCCATCCCTTCTTCTAAAAACTATTACTGTTTGCAGATAACATGATGCTACACGTTAAAAATCCTAACAATGCTACCAGAAAACTACTAGAGCTCATCAATGAATTCAATAAAGTTCCTGGATACAAAATTAACATACGGAAATCTCTCACATTCCTATACACTGACAATGAAATATCAGAATGAGAAATTAAGGAAACAATCTCATTTATCATCTCGTCAAAAAGAGAAAAAAGTACCTAGGAATAAACCTACCTAAGGAGACAAAAGACCTTATTCCAAAAACCGTAAGACACTGATGAAAGAAACTGATGACAACACAAATGGAAAGATATACTGTGTTCTTGGATTGAAAGAATCAATACTGTTAGAATGACCATACTACCCGAGGCAATGTACAGAGTCAATGCAATTCCTATCAAATGGCATTTGTTACAGAACTAGAACAAAAAATTATAAAATGTGTATGGAAACACAGACTCCACCCCCTTAACATGGCCTTCCAGCTTCTGCCAGTGACTGAACAAGCCCCACAGCTTCAAGATGGAATTTGTCTCAAGCCAGAGGGGCCCAAGTTTAACACAAGCACTTTCCCAGAAAAAATTGCCATCAGGAACTGAAAAAGTGAAGGGGGATCAGAGAAGCACAAGCCAGAGACAAGGGTAGGAATGGGATTGGAAGAGTCAGGCAAACGGGGCAGGACGGCATGGTCCAGTTCAAGAATGAATGGGTCAGGACTCAAACAAAGGAGGAAACATTGTGGAAGCAGCTACAAAAGAGAACTAGGTATCTCTCTTTTATTTATTTATTTATTTTGTTGCTCCAGGTCTCTTAGCTGCAGCAGGCAGGCTCCTTAGTTGCAGGAGGCGGGCTCCTTAGTTGTGGCATGTGTACTCTTAGGTGCGGCAGGCATGTGGTATCTAGTTCCCTGAGCAGGGATCGAACCCCGGGCCCCCCTGCGTTGGAGCATGGAGCCTTAACCACTGCGCCACCAGGGAAGTCCCACTAGGTGTCTCTCTTGATGGCAGAATCAATCACATTTGACAAGCTAGGCCAAGGAACAGGTGACACAAAGGTGGCAAAGACACAAAGCAGAGCTCAAAACTTTGTTCTGCCACATTGACTGGTGGACCCAGACAAAGGTCACCTCACTGTCTCAATCTGCATTTGTCAGTATCTGCATTTGTCATTATCTGCATTTGTCAAAAAGGAGGAAAGAACAGCAGTTTATGGACAAGAGAGGCTACTATGAAGCATGTGAAGGCTTAGCTTGCTGACCTCGGTCTACCTGGGGCTCAGTGAATATTTGTTCCCTTTCCTGGCAGTCAGTACCCCCTCATAAATGAAAAGTTGCCTCTGGCTCCAGTCTCCAAGACTACAAAGGCACAAGAAGATATGGCCAAGAGAAAAGGGAAATATATCTTTAATGTTTTGAGACTGACTGTCACTCAATAAAATGAAAAATTTTTAAGCAAAAGACAGTATTTCAGAAAGCTTCCTCTTCAAGTCTGTTTAGAGACAAAAATTTAAGATCTCCAGAAGTTGATGAGGCAAATTCCATAAACCCATGTAAGCACACAATTGCTCAATTACCATACACAAGGTCATTTGCCAATAAAACATGAGGAAGATAAAAAAATAATGCAGATGCCTTATGCAGGTCTAGATGGCTTCAGCAACAGAATGAAAGAGACTCAACAGAGAATAAAACACCAAATTGAAACTTATTAATATAAGACCAGACATCTTTTCTAATTAATTTTGCAGACAAGAGCTGAATGAATGAAAACTGAATCATATCTTCTTATTTAAAATGCATAAAAAGAATTTTTTAATGCTTAGGTTCTCAGCAATAAGAAACTACTAAATAGCAAGGCAGAAAAATTAATGTAATTAAATTCAAAGTGATATTCAGATTACATTAAAAGTGAAATTTGACTAAAACAAAAACCAAAGAATTATTCTTCAAGATATATTCAGATAAAATCATCTTATCCAAACCTCAAAGAATGCTCTGTTCATTCTTTTGAAAGACACATTTCTATTGAGTTATGCAATATCAACGGGCAGGAAAATTGTCTGAGACAGGAAAACATTAGTTAATGGAAAAACGAGAAAGTTAATAAACAAAATCAAACTGGGTATTTTATAAGCGCTGCTGAAAATACAATTCATAGAAGTAAAATACCATTGTTATGACGGAGCATAATAAACCGATTACTTAAAGGTTATGTGTGATAGAAATCATTTAAATCAATTGAGTTACTGTTTCTTAGCAATTTGATAAAAAGGGAAAATAGTGTAACAGGGAATCAAGTGCTCCTTTGGGAGCTTAAAAACAAGGCAGCTGGGTTTCTAAGTGCACTTTAATCTGTTTATTTTTCCCTTGCTTTTAAAAAAAAGAAAGACAGGAAAGATTTACTGAGTCAAGCTGCAAAAGTCCTGGAATTTATAGAATTTAAATTATTAGTTAGCATTTAGTTATGATGGGTATTCTCTCTGCCCTCCAAGCCCCATCAGAATGGAGAGGTTGATCAGCGCTTATGCTAGCCAGGTCTTCTAAAACTGTTGAATCCTTTGGGACCAGAACTTGGATGTGGAATCCCACTCAATATAAAATTGGGTGGGATATGAGAACGGGGGCTCTAGGATGTCTCCATGAATGAACGCTGAGTGAAGCTATCTACGTGCAATTTTGGTTCAGCCCTTCCACCACTGCATCCTTTATGAGTGGTCAAAAAAAAGTTCACTTTTGGGAAAGCAGAAACCATAATGTAATGACTTATTAAAAAGACCTCTTCCTATTTTTACTGGAGTATAGTTGATTTACAACTATACTTGTGGTAGTTTCAGGTGTACAGCCAAGTGATTCAGTTATACATATGTATGTAACTATATTTATTCAGATCCTTTTCCTTTATAGGTTATTACAAGATACTGAGTATAGTACCCTGTGTTATACAGTAGATCCTTGTCGGTTATCTATTTTATATATAGTAGTGCATATGTTAACCTAAGACCCCTCTATTTTACAAATTATAATTATCAGCTAAATTGCCCTAATAAATATTAAGCATCAATAATACCCCAAGGCAGGGTTCTACAAACTTGCTCTGGAAAGCGTCAAATAGTAAATATTTTAAGCTTTGTAGATTTGGACGGTTTCTGTGGCAACTATTCAACTCTGCCATTGTATGGCAAAAGCTGTGTCCCATTAAAACTTAACAAAATCAGGAGGCCAGCCTGCAGGCTAGGCTTTGCTGACCCCTGCTCCTACAATCAACTATAGATATCACACCGGGCTTAAAATCTAAATGGGGGACACCTTCAAGATGGCAAAGGAGTAAGACATGGAGATCACCTTCCTCCCTACAAATACATCAAAAATACACTTACATGTGGAAAAATTCCTATAGAACACCTACTGAACGTTGGCAGGAGACCTCAGCCTTCCCAAAACGCAAGAAACTCCCCACGTACCTGGCCGTGTGGCTGACAGGGTCTTGGTACTCTGGCTGGGTGTCACACCTAAGCCTCTGAGGTGGGGGAGCCAAGTTCAGGAAATTGGTACACCAGAGACTTCCCGGCTCCACGTAATATCAATCAGCGAGAGTTCTCCCAAAGATCTCCGTCTAAATGCTAAGACCCAGATGCACTCAATGACAGGCAAGACACAGTGCTGGACACCCCATGCCAACCAACTAGCAAGACAGGAACACAACCCCACCCATACCAAACAGGCTGCCTAAAATCATAATAAGTTCACAGACACCACAAAACCCACCACTGGAGGCGGTTCTACTCACCAGAGAGACAAGATGCAGCCTCATCCCCTAGAACACAGGCACCAGTCCCCTCCAACAGAGGGCCTACACAACCCACTGAACCAACCTAAGCCAGTGGAGACAGACACCGAAAGAAAACGGGAACTATGAACCTACAGCCTGTGAAAAGGAGATGCAAACACAATAAGTTAAGCAAAATAAGAAGACAGAGAAATACACAGCAGATGAAGGAGCAAAGTAAAAACCCAGCAGACCAAACAAATGAAGAGGAAATAGGCACTCTACCTGAAAAAGAATTTAGAGTAATAAGAGTAAAAATGATCCAAAAGCTTGGAAATAGAATGGAGAAAATACAAGAAACGTTTAACAAGGACCTAGAAGAAATAAAGAGCAAACAAACAATGATAAACAAAATAAATGAAATGACAAATTCTCTAGAAGGAATCAATAGCAGAATAACTGAGGCAGAAGAAGGGATAAGTGACCTGGAAGAAAAAATCGTGGAAATAACTACAATAGAGCAGAATAAAGAAAAAAGAAAGAAAAGAACTGAGGACAGTCTCAGAGACCTCTGGGACATTAAACGCACCAACATTCGAACTATAGGGGTTCCTGAAGAAGAAGAGAAAATGAAAGGGACTGAGAAAATATCTGAAGAGATTATAGTTGAAAACTTCCCTAAAATGGGAAAGGCAATAGTAAATCAAGTGCAGAAAGTGCACAGTCCCATACAGGATAAATCCAAGGAGAAAAACGCCAAGATACATATTAATCAAACTATCAAAAACGAAATACAAAGAAAAAATATTAAAAGCAGCAAGGGAAAAGCAAAAAATAACATACAAGGGAATCCCCATAATGTTAACAGTTGATCTTTCAGCACAAAATCTCCAAGCCAGAAGGGAGTGGCAGGACATATTTACAGTGATGAAAGGGAAAAACATACAACCAAGATTACTCTACCCAGCAAGTATCTCATTCAGATTCAATGGAGAAATTAAAATCTTTACAGACAAGGAAAAGGTAAGAGAATTCAGCACCACCAAACCAACTTTACAACAAATGCCAAAGGAACTTCTCTAGGAAGGAAACAAAAGAGAAGGAAAAGATCTAAAAAAATAACCCCCCCCCAAATTAAGAAACTGGTAAAAGGAACATACATATCAATAATTAACTTAAAAGTAAATGGATTAAATGCTCCAAATGAAAGAAACAGACTGGCTGGCTGGATACAAAAACAAGACCCATATATACGCTGTCTACAAGAGACCAACTTCAGGCCTAGGGACACATACAGACTGAAAGTAAGGAGATGGAAAAAGATATTCCATGCAAATGGAAATCAAAGGAAACCTGGAGTAGCAATTCCCATATCAGACAAAATAGACTTTAAAATAAAGACTATTACAAGAGACAAAGAAGGACACTACATAATGATCAAGGGATCAATCCAAGAAGATGTATCGATTGTAAATATTTATGCACACAACATAGGAGTACCTC
The DNA here is from genome assembly GCF_002837175.3 of Physeter macrocephalus. Taxonomy (NCBI): domain Eukaryota; kingdom Metazoa; phylum Chordata; class Mammalia; order Artiodactyla; family Physeteridae; genus Physeter; species Physeter macrocephalus. The sequence goes on from NC_041229.1 coordinate 41,225,705, forward strand.
AATACATAAGGCAATGGCTAACAGCCACAAAAGGGGAAATTGCAGTAACACAGTAATAGCAGGGACTTTAACACCACACTTTCACCAATGGACAGATAATCCAAATGAAAATAAATAAGGAAACACAAGCTTTAAATGATACATGAAACAAGATGGACTTAATTGATATTTATAGGACATTCCATCCAAAAACAGCAGAACACACTTTCTTCTCGAGTGCTCATGGAACAATCTCCAGGATAGATCATATCCTGGGTCACTAAACAAGCCCTGGTAAATTTAAGCAAATTGAAAACATATCAAGTATCTTTCTTGACCACAATGCTGTGAGACTAGATATCAATTACAAGAAAAAAATGTAAAAAATACAAACACATGGAGGCTAAACAATACACTACTAAATAACCAAGAGATCACTGAAGAAATCAAAGAGGAAATCAAAAAATACCTAGAAACAAATGAAAATAAAAACCCGATGACCCAAAACCTATGGGATACAGCAAAAGCAGTTCTAAGAGGGAAGTTTATAGCAATACAATCCTACCTCAAGAAACAAGAAACGACCAAAAACCTATGGGATGCAGCAAAAGCAGTCCTAAGAGGGAAGTTTATAGCAATACAATACTACATCAAGAAACAAGAAATATCTCAAATAAACAACCTAAACTTACACCTAAAGCAATTAGAGAAAGATGAACAAAACAAACCCAAAGTTAGCAGAAGGAAAGAAATCATAAAGATCAGATAAAAAATAAATGAACAAGAAATAAAGGAAATGATAGCAAAGATTAATAAAACTAAAAACTGGTTCGTTGACAAGATAAACAAAATTGATAAACCATTAGCAAGACTCATCAAGACAAAAAGGGAGAAGACTCAAATCAAAGGAATTAGAAATGAAAAAGAAGTAACAGCTGACACTGCAGAAATACAAAGGATCATGAGAGATTACTGCAGGCAACTATATGCCACTAAAAAGGACAACCTGGAAGAAATGGACAACTTCTTAGAAAATCACAACCTTCTGAGACTGAACCAGGAAAAAATAGAAAATATAAACAAACCAATCACAAGCCCTGAAATTGAACCTGTGAATAAAAATCTTCCAACAAACAAAAGCCCAGAACCAGATGGCTTTACAGGCGAGTTCTATCAAACATTTAGAGAAAAGTTAACACCTATCCTTCAAACTCTTCCAAAATATAGCAGGGGGAGGAACACTACCAAACTCATTCTACAAGGCCACCATCACCCTGATACCAAAACGAGACAACAATGTCACAAAAAGAAAACTACAGGCCAATATCACTGATGAACATAGATGCAAAAATCCTCAACAAAATACCAGCAAACAGAATCCAACAGCACATTAAACGTATCATACGCCATGATCAAATGGGGTTTAGCCCAGGGATGCAAGGATTCTTCAATATACACAAATAATTAATGTGATACACCATATTAACAAATTGAAGGATAAAAACCATATGATAATCTCAATAGATGCAGAAATACATTTCAGCAAAATTCAGCACCCATTTATGAAAAATACCCTCTAGGAAGTAGGCATAGAGGGAACTTACCTCAACATTATAAAGGCCATATATGAGAAATCCACAGCCAACATCATTCTCAATGGTGAAAAACTGAAATGATTTCCACTAAGATCAGGAACAAGACAAGGTTGCCCACTCTCAGAACTATCATTTCACGTAATTTTGGAAGTTGTAGCCACAGCAAACAGAGAAGAAAAAGAAATAAAAGGAATCCAAATCAGAAAAGAAGTAAAACTGTCACTGTTGGCAGATGACATGATACTATACATAGAGAATCCTAAAGATGCTATGAGAAAACTACTAGAGATAATCAATGAATTTGGTAAAGTAGCACGATATAAAATTAATGCACAGAAATCTCTTGCATTCCTATACATTAATGATGAAAAATCTGAAAGAGAAATTAAGGAAACACTCCCATTTACCACTGCAA
>NC_041229.1:41227703-41236276 GCF_002837175.3 Physeter macrocephalus
AAAACTATAAGAAACTGATGAAAGAAATTAAAGACGATACCAACAGATGGGGAGATATACCATGTTCTTAGATTGAAAAAATCCACATTGTGAAAATGACTATCCCTATCAAGCTACCAATGCCATTTTTCAAAGAACTAGAACAAAAAATTTCATAGTTTGTATGGAAACACAAAAGACCCCAAATAGCCAAGGCAGTCTTGAGAATGGAAAATGGAGCTGGAGGAATCAGGCTTCCTGACTTCAAACTATACTACAAATCTACAGTAATCAAAACAGTATGGTACAGTCTTGACAAAAACAGAAATATAGATCAACGGAACAGGAGAGAAAGCCCAGAGATAAACCCACGCACATATGGTTACCTTAACTTTGATAAAGGAGGCAAGAATATACAATGGAGAAAAGACAGCCTCTTCAATAGTGGTGCTGGGAAAACTGGACAGCTACATGTAAAAGAATGAACTAGAACACTCCCTAACACCGTATATAAAAATAAACTCAAAATGGATTAAAGACCTAAATGTAAGACCAGACACTATAAAACTCTTAGAGGAGAACACAGGCAGAACACTCTATGACATATATCACAGCAAGGTCCTGTTTGACCCACCTCCTAGAGAAATGGAAATAAAAACAAAAATAAACAAATGGGACCTAATGAAACTTAAAACCTTTTGCACAGCAAAGGAAACCATAAACAAGACGAAAAGACAATCCTCAGAGTGGGAGAAAATATTTGTAAATGAAGCAACTGACAAAGGATTAGTCTCCAAAATTTACAAGCAGCTCATGCAGCTCAATATCAAAAAAAACAACCCAATCAAAAAATCTACAAACAATAAATGCTGGAGAGTGTGTGGAAAAAAGGGAACCCTCTTGCACTGTTGGTGGGAATGTAAATTGATACAGCCACTATGGAGGACAGTATGGAGGTTCCGTAAAACACTACAAATAGGACTACCATACGACCAAACAATCCTACTACTGGGCATATAACCTGCGAAAACCATAATTCAAAAAGAGTCATGTACGTATGCTAACACGTATATATGGGATCTAAAAATAAAAATAAATGGTTCTGAAGAACCTCAGGCCAGGACAGGAATAAAGACGCAGATGTAGAGAATGGACTTGAGGACACGGGGAGGGGGAAGGGTAAGCTGGGACAACGTGAGAGAGTGGCACTAACATACATACACTAACAAATGTAAAATAGATACCTAGTGGAAGCAGCCGCATACCACAGGGAGATCAACTTTGTGCTTTGTGTCCACCTAGATGGGTGGGATAGGGAGGGTGGGAGGGAGACGCAAGAGGGAGGAGATATGGAGCTATATGTATACGTACAGCTGGTTCACTTTGTTATAAAGCAGAAACTAACACACCATTGTAAAGCAATTATACTCAAATAAAGATGTCTAAAAAATATATCTAAATGAACTTTCCATGTTTCTCCTGCCTGAGACATCCTTAAGGGAATGATCTTTATATTAAACAAGTTTCCCACATTCCTTAAAGACTGTAAGAGGTTATCCTTGAAAGATGGCAAGTATCCCTTCAGTCAACTTGTGATTTTGTTATTTAGCCAGAGGGATGGCATGAAGTCTTTCAAATAAATTACAAAGAGTACACCTGAAATTGATTTTCTGGCTCCAGATTGTCACTTATCTCATTTAAGACAGGTCAGGGGTCCTGGCTTTAGTGACGGGTACACAGTTGAAATGAACAAATATACAACAGTAACACCAGTCATAAATATAAAGCATTAGAAAGGTAGAAAGTGAAATTCAAAACTCCTCAGTTACCTTGCTAATCCAATCATGAAGATAAGCACTATCCCAACACACCTAGGGATTAAAGAAATCCGAGGTCCTAAAGAAATGTAATATAATCCTCCTATCCCTGCTTTATATCGTATTATTATTATTTTTTTTTTTTTTTGTGGTATGCGGGCCTCCCTCTGCTGTGGCCTCTCCCGTTGCGGAGGACAGGCTCCGGACGCCCAGGCTCAGCGGCCATGGCTCACGGGCCCAGCCGCTCCGCGGCATGTGGGATCCTCCCAGACCGGGGCGCGAACCCGGTTCCCCTGCATCGGCAGGCGGACGCGCAACCGCTGCGCCACCAGGGAAGCCCTATATCGTATTATTTATCTTCATGGGGATCTTCACTTTTTTCAAGCCTTAAACTTTCTGCTTCAGGCACCCTTTATAATGGGATTAACAAAAACTAGGGCCCCATGAATTTACTGGATCTTTGTAGGTCAATATAAATACCCACCACCTGCAACCTGTACAAGGTTTTTCCTGGACATCAGCTCAATTTAGAAATGTGGAAGTCCCTTAAACCACTTTTAAGAATGCTACATAGAAATGAACATAGCATACCACCATGAAACATAAAATTTAACAGCAACAGAAATGTTGTGTTCATGAAATCTGTTTTATCATTAAATGCCTACCTAAAGAAATAAAATCCAGAAGTCATAATAATGGTTCTGGAGAGTTTCTATAGAGCGCTAATAAATTTAATATAGAATATGAATTGGGGGTAGGGGAGCAGGAAGCCTGCACTAAAGGTTTTTCAGATCCAGTAAGTCAGAAGCCTGGTGGGGAGGCGGACAGGGAAAGGTCAAAGCCTCTTCTGAACACTCCTTTGCTTTGTTGGTAATTTCTAAAAGCTAGATTGATGTTTGACCAGGAGGTCCAGATATTATAAAAATGTTTTCTTCTCCAGGCCTAGTGATTTCCTAAAAGCTACATTAGGTACATCTATGTTTTGCAAAGACTGAAAGCACTCTGAGGGCAGTGGTTCTAATATCTCTCTTAGTATCATGTACTACAAAGGCAATTTCCAGCAAAGTTATGTCAATTAAAAAAAAAAAGAATAGAATTTTTATTTGATAAAGAACTGAAACAAATTCCCTAAGCAAACTACATTTTGCATCTGTTACTGCGGGCATGGATGAGCCCTCTTGGTTGGAGTGGTCCCCAGAGCAGCAGGGTCAATAAGCCCTTCAAATGCTTCCTGGGGACCTGCAGGCACGGTGAGGCAGACGTGCTCTAAGTTGCGTCCTTACCAAAGGTGCTCACCGCCTTCTAATGACGCCTGGAGGGTGACAGCGAGGATCTCAGCAGGGCACCGAATCTGACAGCTGCCTGGTGGTGCTATAATGGAAAAGTGTTTCTCTTTTATGGAGAGAGGAAGGTTGTTTAACACTTTCACTGAAGTTTGTTGTTGTTGTTATAATTATTCCTAAATATTATTTTTTAAAATAATTTCTTCTCTAGCCTAGTAAAAGCTGGTTTCTTCAGGGTATGAGGTTATCACTACATAAACTACATTTACTAAGTGAAAGATTTACTAAGTGTAGCCACAGAAATGCTAAGGTAAAAACTGAGCATGGCATTGGCATTAACATTTACTAATACTACCTCGGTTATCCACTATGAGAGAATTGTCGGGACGTGTGCATTATTCTCCTTCGTGTGTCAAAATGTATTAAAAGGTATTTTGATAGGTAATGGAATCAGAGTTGGAAGGAGAATTTAGATATCAGACACAGAAACAGCTCATTTTGATCAAGATATAAGTGAGATTCCGCTTAGTGATAAGCCCGAGGCGACGCCCCCCCATCGGTGACTGCAGAAAGGAGGCTAGGGACTTCCCTGGTGGTGCAGTGGTTAAGAATCCGCCTGCCAATGCAGGGGACACGGGTTCGAGCCCTGGTCCGGGAAGATCCCACATGCCGCGGAGCAACTAAGCCCGTGCGCCACAACTACTGAGCCTGCGCTCTAGAGCCTTGCACTAAAGGTTTTTCAGATCCAGTAAGTCAGAAGCCTGGTGGGGAGGCGGACAGGGAAAGGTCAAAGCCTCTTCTGAACACTCCTTTGCTTTGTTGGTAATTTCTAAAAGCTAGATTGATGTTTGACCAGGAGGTCCAGATATTATAAAAATGTTTTCTTCTCCAGGCCTAGTGATTTCCTAAAAGCTACATTAGGTACATCTATGTTTTGCAAAGACTGAAAGCACTCTGAGGGCAGTGGTTCTAATATCTCTCTTAGTATCATGTACTACAAAGGCAATTTCCAGCAAAGTTATGTCAATTAAAAAAAAAAAAGAATAGAATTTTTATTTGATAAAGAACTGAAACAAATTCCCTAAGCAAACTACATTTTGCATCTGTTACTGCGGGCATGGATGAGCCCTCTTGGTTGGAGTGGTCCCCAGAGCAGCAGGGTCAATAAGCCCTTCAAATGCTTCCTGGGGACCTGCAGGCACGGTGAGGCAGACGTGCTCTAAGTTGCGTCCTTACCAAAGGTGCTCACCGCCTTCTAATGACGCCTGGAGGGTGACAGCGAGGATCTCAGCAGGGCACCGAATCTGACAGCTGCCTGGTGGTGCTATAATGGAAAAGTGTTTCTCTTTTATGGAGAGAGGAAGGTTGTTTAACACTTTCACTGAAGTTTGTTGTTGTTGTTATAATTATTCCTAAATATTATTTTTTAAAATAATTTCTTCTCTAGCCTAGTAAAAGCTGGTTTCTTCAGGGTATGAGGTTATCACTACATAAACTACATTTACTAAGTGAAAGATTTACTAAGTGTAGCCACAGAAATGCTAAGGTAAAAACTGAGCATGGCATTGGCATTAACATTTACTAATACTACCTCGGTTATCCACTATGAGAGAATTGTCGGGACGTGTGCATTATTCTCCTTCGTGTGTCAAAATGTATTAAAAGGTATTTTGATAGGTAATGGAATCAGAGTTGGAAGGAGAATTTAGATATCAGACACAGAAACAGCTCATTTTGATCAAGATATAAGTGAGATTCCGCTTAGTGATAAGCCCGAGGCGACGCCCCCCCATCGGTGACTGCAGAAAGGAGGCTAGGGACTTCCCTGGTGGTGCAGTGGTTAAGAATCCGCCTGCCAATGCAGGGGACACGGGTTCGAGCCCTGGTCCGGGAAGATCCCACATGCCGCGGAGCAACTAAGCCCGTGCGCCACAACTACTGAGCCTGCGCTCTAGAGCCTGCGAGCCACAACTACTGAAGTCCGTGCGCCTAGAGCCCGTGCTCCACAAGAGAAGCCAGCAAGATGAGAAGCCCATGCACCGCAACGAAGAGTAGCCCCTGCTTGCCACAACTAGAGAAAGCCTGGGCGAAGCAATGAAGTCTCAACACAGCCAAAAGTAAATTAATTAATTTAAAAAAAAAAAAGAAAGGAGGTTAGAATTCCCACCTCAGAGTCTCCTTCCAGCACCCACTCAACAGGTATGTGCAGGGCACCTTCTGGTTTAAGGGAAAAGCACCTTCTGAACCTACTACTATTATTTCCTCTCCTAAATTTAAGGAAGATGTTTCTCACGGAAGTTTAAGAACAGCTATTGCTTAAATATCCACAGGGAGCATCAATGACACTGTATGATATGATTAGTAAAGTCAGAATCTATTACTTATTTGAGGTTTTTTTCAATTTTATTTTTGAAGATTCTGCAAGTCAATTCTTTCCCACCAAGAGTGGTTTAAGACCAAGTACATAAATCTCGCATCTATGTGACTCAGCCCATGCTGTGTGGCTCTGCCCGGTAACTTCTCCACTGTATCTTTTCCCTTTCTGATAAATTTCTATCCATCACATAAATCGATTCTGGTATCATTTCCTCCCTGAAGTCTTCCCTGACTCACACACTCCTGGAAAGTTGGCCATGACCTCTTCCATGCTCAGTTTTTACCTTAGCATTTCTGTGGCTACACTCACCCATCACACCACTCGGTAGTTACTGTTTACACATCTGTCTTCCTACTCTATGATACATTCTAGGAGAACAAAGTCCATTCTTCTCATTTTGCTATTTCCAGAATCCAGCAAAGTACCTAAGAAGTATCCAATATGTATTTTTTAGTGTTGAATTTGAGTGTGTACAATTCAAAATCGAGACCCTGGAATGGGTTTAATTATATAATGAGAAACACAGCCCTGTTACCAGCTGACAGCAAACTCTTCCCCACAGCTGTGATTTAGAAATAACCTTCAAAATAGGTTAGCATTTTTAAAAGTAGGAACTAAACAACAATAAAATCACCACGAATTCCTAAGAACTATCAAAGCAGCAGGTTGTATCAAGGCAATGATGACTAGGAATTCATTTCTAAACCTGAAAAGGGATCTCAGACAATCAAACAATTGCTTAAATAACCTCTTTTATCTTCTGTTCCCTTGCTCCAGCTCCTGGATCATTCTGCGTGGCTGGTATTTTCCAAGGCACACATCCAAGCTGGCTTGGCCAAATTCCCCAGGCCACTGCCTAACCTCCAGCATCAGTCCTGGTACCCATTGTCTCCAGCCAAAAGTCAGACACATCCATCTTTCTCAGCAGGATGTGGACAGACCTGCACCTGTGAAGGATGTAGAGGAGCCTTTGAGAGAGGGTCTCATCACTTTCTGTGTGCTTGCCTCTGAACTGGGACTCACGAAACAAGGGTATCTCATAGGTGACCTCACGCCTCACAAAAAATCTCATCCATCAGGCAAAGTTTCTGGGGTGGGTTGCTAAAATGTTAATTCCTTTCAAGGGACTGGTGACAACTTTTTTTTTTTTTTTTTTTTTTTTTGCGGTAAGCGGGCCTCTCACTGTCGTGGCCTCTCCTGTTGCGGAGCACAGGCTCTGGACGCGCAGGCTCAGCGGCCATGGCTCACGGGTCCAGCCGCTCTGCGGCATTTGGGATCTTCCCGGACCGGGGCACGAACCCGTGTCCCCTGCATAGGCAGGCAGACTCTCAACCACTGCACCACCAGAGAAGCCCAAGGTGACAACTTTTTATGTGAATTTTTTATGTCACAAGTCAAATCAGTGTTGTGTAACGGATAAAGCACTGACAAAATTTAGAAATAATCTGATCCAGGTGGATCCAATGGTTTCTTACCTATCCTTAACAAAACACAGCATATCCATTTTCCCAATGAAAGGAAAATGTATAAGAAACACTAATTCGAGTGTCATATAAATTAATTATCATTAATGTTAACATGAAAAGTTAAACAAATAGGTTTCAAGGAGTTCTGTCTGTGTGAAGATGGTTTGCTCTTAATTGTAAGCAATAGGGTTTAAAACACCGCAAAAAAAAAAATCTTACACTGGAAAATGAGTACATTTACCCACATGATTATTCACACTGTTTCTCACCTTCCAAGCAATAGGGGCTATAACAAAGCATATTTCAGGGGCCAACTTGGACCTTGCAAAGCCAATGGCACCAGGGAAACCCCCAAAGTTAGTCCTACACTTCAGATGATTTGAACCATCTGCCTTGTGCCTGGTGGTATTGTTGTTCCGTTCTGACACTCTAGATGTTCTTTCATTCAACCATGATAATACAGGGTCTTCTGAAAGTATAGCCATCGATACATGAAGCACGGAGGCACAATATGGTCTACTGAGACCCCACTCTTCTGAAGCTATGGCTAACATGAGGGGACTAAGTTGCAATTCTGCTGCTCCAGTGATGCAGGAGGACACATTAGCTAATGGCCTGGGGCATCTGTACCCAATCCAAGGCTTCTGATTCTATGCCCATCCTGGTTCAGACATGCCAAGAGCACACAAACATCCAGAAATGCAGTACCCAAGGCATGTAACAAAACGAGAGGCTGATCAATCTGTGGAAAGCCATCAGCACTCATTGCTAAGTAAATTTGATCAAATGAGAACATATTTTAAAACTTGGGAAATGGCAGAATTTTTCTAGGCTTATAATTTACAAAGAGAACAAGTTAAACAGGCACCATGATTATTCAAGCTGAAACTGGCAGGAGAATCCATTTTTTCCCCAGCACATCAGTAAAAGAGAGTTTCATATTTTTTCAACTGGGAATGTTCTGAAGCAAAGACACCACTTCAAAAATATTAAAACACAACCCAAATTGATCTAAGTAAGTGTATTCTTTAGATATTTTTTTAAAGCCCAGTTGCAAAAGGGTAGTGTGTTGTGCTCTCCTGATGAGAAAATTACGCTATTATTAAATGCAGCTTTGTCAAACACATTTCCAAGAAAGAAAATCATCTAGCCCATGTGATGTATTTCTTGTAGGCAAAGAGGAAGTGGAGAAATACAAAACTGATGCAATGCTTTATAAAGGCAAAATAAGAGAAGACAGGCTAAGTTAAAATTCTATGAACGTCACTACATTTTGTTTTGCAATGGAAAACCACAAGTGCCAGAGAAATCAACTAGAAGGTTTAACTTTCTAATCAATGTCAGGTATCCTGTATTGGCCAGAACACCAACACATGGAGCATTTTTCCTGTTCTCTCTACAAACATCAGTCTCTCACTTGTTCACTAGTTTCTGGGGCAGTTCAGATTTCATAAGAGCTCGTAGTTCCTTGCCCATGAATTGGGGGCCTGGGGCATGATGAACTCTCCCAGTTTGTTTTTCGATGAGTGAATTTTGTTGTAAACAAAATGACTCAAAACAAAGCCTAGGGCTTCCCTGGTGGCACAGTGGTTGAGAGTCCGCCTGCCAATGCAGGGGACACGGGTTCGTGCCCCGGTCCGGGAACATCCCA
>NC_041229.1:41236304-41238295 GCF_002837175.3 Physeter macrocephalus
CGGTGCTCTGCAGGGGGAGAGGCCACAGCAGTGAGAGGCCCGCGTACCACAAAAAAAAAAAAAAACAAAAAAAAACAAAGCCTAAGGGGGAGAGACCTTCAAGATGGCGGAGGAGTAAGACGTGGAGATCACCTTCCGCCCCACAGATACATCAGAAATACATCTACATGTGGAACAACTCCTACAGAACACCCACTGAACGCTGGCAGAAGACCTCAGACTTCCCAAAAGGCAAGAAACTGCCCACATACCTGGGTAGGGCAAAAGAAAAGAGAAAAAGCAGAGACAAAAGAGTAGGGATGGGACCTGCACCAGTGGGAGGGAGCTGTGAAGGAGGAAAGGTTTCCACACACTAGAAGCCCCTTCAAGGGCGGAGACTGCAGGTGGCGGACCGGGGAAGCTTCGGAGCCGCGGAGGAGAGCACAGCAACAGGGTGCGGAGGGCAAAGCGGAGAGATTCCCGCAGAGGATCGGTGCCTACCAGCACTCACCAGCCCAAGAGGCTTGTCTGCTCACACTCCAGGATGGGCGGGGGCTGGGAGCGGAGGCTCGGGCTTCGGAGGTCACATCCCAGGGACAGGACTGGGGTTGGATGCCTGAACACAGCCTGAAAGGGGCTACTGCTCCACAGCTAGCCGGGAGAGAGTCCGGGAAAAAGTCTGGACCTGCCAAAGAGGCAAGACACCACTGTCTCAGGATGCACAAGGAGAGGGGATTCAGAGCACCGCCTAAATGAGCTCCAGAGACGGGCGTGAGCCGCAGCTATCATCGTAGACGCCAGAGATGGGCATAAAACATGAAGGCTGCTGCTGCAGCCACCAATAAGCCTGTGTGCAAGCACAGGTCACTGTCCACACCTCCCCTCCCGGGAGCCTGTGCAGCCCGCCACTGCCAGGGTCCCGTGATCCAGAAACAACTTCCCCAGGAGAACACACGGCATGCCTCAGGCTGGTGCAATGTCATGCAGGCCTCTGCCACCACAGGCTCGCCCCGCATTCCGTACCCCTCCCTCCCCCAGCCTGAGTGAGCCAGAGCCCCCGAAACAGCTGCTACTTTAACTCCGACCTGTCTGGGTGGGGAAGAGACGCCCTCAGGTGACCTACATGCAGAGGCGGGGCAAAATCCAAGCTGAATCCCAGGAGCTGTGCGAACAAAGAAGAGAAAGGGAAATCTCTCCCAGCAGCCTCAGGAGCAGTGGATTAAATCTCCACAATCAACTTGATGTACCCTGTATCTCTGAAATGCCTGAATAGACAATGAATCATCCCAAAATTGAGGCGGTGGACTTTGAGAGCAACTGTAGATCTGGTTTGGTTGCTCTCTTTTTTCTTTCTTCCTTTTGCTCTCTTTTTTCATTATTTTTAATTTCTTTATTTTTAATAATTTTTTATTTTAATAACTTTTTAATTTAATTTAGTCTTTTAATTTTTTTTATTTTTTTTCTTTCCTTTTTTCTCCATTTTCTTCTAAGCCAAGGGGTTGACAGGGTCTTGGTGCTCCAGCGGGTGTCAGGCCTAATCCTCTGAGGTGGGAGAGCTGAGCTCAGGACTTTGATCCACCAGAGACCTCCTGGGTACACATAATATCAAACAACGAAAGTTCTCCCAGAGACCTCCATCTCAATGATAAGTCCCAGCTCCACTCAACGACAAGCAAGCTACAGTGCTGGAGGCCCTATGCCAAACAACTAGCAAGACAGGAACACGACCCCACCCATTAGCAGAGAGGCTGCCTAAAATCATAAGGTCACAGACACCACAAACACACCAACAGATGTGGTCCTGCCCACGAGAAAGACAGGTCCAGGCTCATCCACCATAACACAGAAACCAGTCCCCTCCACCAGGAAGCCTACACAACCCACTGAACCAACCTTAGCCACTGGGGGCAGACACCAAAAACAACGGGAAGTATAAATTTGCAGCCGGCGAAAAGGAGACGCAAACACAGTAAGCTAAGCAAAATGAGAAGACAGAGAAATATGCAGCAGAT
>NC_041229.1:41238482-41267033 GCF_002837175.3 Physeter macrocephalus
CGGTGCTCTGCAGGGGGAGAGGCCACAGCAGTGAGAGGCCCGCGTACCACAAAAAAAAAAAAAAACAAAAAAAAACAAAGCCTAAGGGGGAGAGACCTTCAAGATGGCGGAGGAGTAAGACGTGGAGATCACCTTCCGCCCCACAGATACATCAGAAATACATCTACATGTGGAACAACTCCTACAGAACACCCACTGAACGCTGGCAGAAGACCTCAGACTTCCCAAAAGGCAAGAAACTGCCCACATACCTGGGTAGGGCAAAAGAAAAGAGAAAAAGCAGAGACAAAAGAGTAGGGATGGGACCTGCACCAGTGGGAGGGAGCTGTGAAGGAGGAAAGGTTTCCACACACTAGAAGCCCCTTCAAGGGCGGAGGCTGCAGGTGGCGGACCGGGGAAGCTTCGGAGCCGCGGAGGAGAGCACAGCAACAGGGTGCGGAGGGCAAAGCGGAGAGATTCCCGCAGAGGATCGGTGCCTACCAGCACTCACCAGCCCAAGAGGCTTGTCTGCTCACACTCCAGGATGGGCGGGGGCTGGGAGCGGAGGCTCGGGCTTCGGAGGTCACATCCCAGGGACAGGACTGGGGTTGGATGCCTGAACACAGCCTGAAAGGGGCTACTGCTCCACAGCTAGCCGGGAGAGAGTCCGGGAAAAAGTCTGGACCTGCCAAAGAGGCAAGACACCACTGTCTCAGGATGCACAAGGAGAGGGGATTCAGAGCACCGCCTAAATGAGCTCCAGAGACGGGCGTGAGCCGCAGCTATCATCGTAGACGCCAGAGATGGGCATAAAACATGAAGGCTGCTGCTGCAGCCACCAATAAGCCTGTGTGCAAGCACAGGTCACTGTCCACACCTCCCCTCCCGGGAGCCTGTGCAGCCCGCCACTGCCAGGGTCCCGTGATCCAGAAACAACTTCCCCGGGAGAACACACGGCATGCCTCAGGCTGGTGCAATGTCATGCAGGCCTCTGCCACCACAGGCTCGCCCCGCATTCCGTACCCCTCCCTCCCCCAGCCTGAGTGAGCCAGAGCCCCCGAAACAGCTGCTACTTTAACTCCGACCTGTCTGGGTGGGGAAGAGACGCCCTCAGGTGACCTACATGCAGAGGCGGGGCAAAATCCAAGCTGAATCCCAGGAGCTGTGCGAACAAAGAAGAGAAAGGGAAATCTCTCCCAGCAGCCTCAGGAGCAGTGGATTAAATCTCCACAATCAACTTGATGTACCCTGTATCTCTGAAATGCCTGAATAGACAATGAATCATCCCAAAATTGAGGCGGTGGACTTTGAGAGCAACTGTAGACTTGGAGTTTGCTTTATGCATCTGATTTGTTTCTGGTTTTATGTTTATCTTAGTTTAGTATTTAGAATTTATTATGTTTGGTAGATTTTTTTATTGATTTCGTTGCTATCTTCCTTTTTTTTTTAGACATAGATTATATATATATTTATTTTTACTTTTTCTCTTTTTGTGAGTGTGTATGCATATGCTTCTTTGTGTGATTTTTTCTGTAGAGCTTTGCTTTTACCATTTGTCCTAGGATTCTGTCTGCCCTTTTTTTTTTTTTTTTTAGTATAGATTTTAGCACTTGTTATCATTGGTGGATTTGCACAAACACACCACCAGATGTGGTCCTGCCCACGAGAAAGACAGGTCCAGGCTCATCCACCATAACACAGAAACCAGTCCCCTCCACCAGGAAGCCTACACAACCCACTGAACCAACCTTAGCCACTGGGGGCAGACACCAAAAACAACGGGAAGTATAAATTTGCAGCCGGCGAAAAGGAGACGCAAACACAGTAAGCTAAGCAAAATGAGAAGACAGAGAAATATGCAGCAGATAAAGGAGCAAGGTAAAAACCCACCAGCCCAAACAAATGAAGAGGAAATAGGCACTCTCCCTGAAAACAAATTCAGAGTAATGATAGTAAAGATGAACCAAAATCTTGGAAATAAAATGGAGAAAATACAAGAAATTTTTAACAAGGACTTAGAAGAAATAAAGAGCAAACAAACACAGATGAACAACACAATAAATGAAATTTAAAATTCTCTACAAGGATTCAAGAGCAGAATAACTGAGGCAGAAGAATGGATAAAGTGACCTGGAAGATAAAATAGTGGAAATAACTACTGCAGAGTAGAATAAAGAAAAAAGAATGAAAAGAATTGAGAACAGTCTCAGAGACCTCTGGGACAACATTAGATGCCCCAACATTCGAATTATAGGGGTCCCAGAAGAAGAAGAAAAAATGAAAGGACTGAGAAAATATTTGAAGAGATTATAGTTGAAAACTTCCCTAACATGGGAAACTAAATAGTAAATCAAGTCCAAGAAGTGCAGAGAGTCCTATACAGTATAAATCCAAGGAGAAACATGCCAAGACATATTAATCAAACTGTCAAAAATTAAATACAAAGAAAAAATATTAAAAGCAGCAAGGGAAAAGCAGCAAATAACATACAAGGGAATCCCCATAAGGTTAACAGCTGATCCTTCAGGAGAAACTATGCAAGCCAGAAGGCAGTGGGAGCACATATTTAAAGTGTTGAAAGGGAAAAACCTACAAACAAGATTACTCCACCCAGCAAGGATCTCATTCTGATTTGATGGAGAAATTAAAACCTTTACAGACAGGCAAATGCTAAGAGAATTCAGCACCATCAAACCAGTTTTACAACAAATGGTAAAGGAACTTCTCTAGGCAGGAAACACAAGAGAAGGAAAAGAAATTCAAAAACAAACCCCAAAACAATTAAGAAAATGGTAATAGGAACATACATATCGATAATTACCTTAAATGTAAATGGATTAAAAGAGCCAACAAAAGACATAGACTGGCTGAATGGATACAAAAGCAAGACCTGTATATATGCTGTTTGCCAGAGAACCACTTCAGACCTAGGGAAACTTACGGACTGAAAGTTAGGGGAAGGAAAAAGATATTCCATGCAAATGGAAATCAAAGGAAAGCTGGAGTAGCAATCCTCATACAGACAAACTAGACTTTAAAATAAAGACTATTACAAGTGACAAAGAAGGACACTACATAATGATCAAGGGATCGATCCAAGAAGAAGGTGTAACAGTCATAAATATTTATGCACCCAACATAGCAGCACCGCAATACATAAGGCAACTGCTAACAGCCATAAAAGGGGAAATTGAAGTAACACGGTAATAGCAGGGACTTTAACACCCCACTTTCACCAATGGACAGATCATCCAAAATGAAAATAAATAAGGAAACACAAGCTTTAAATGATACACTAAACAAGATGGACTTAATTGATATTTATAGGACATTCCATCCAAAAACAACAGAATACACATTCTTCCCAAGTGCTCATAGAACATTCTCCAGGATGGATCATATCTTGGGTCACAAATCAAGCCTTGGTAAATTTAAGGAAATTGAAATCGTATCAAGTATCTTTTCCAGCCACAACGCTATGAGACTAGATATCAATTACAGGAAAAAGATCTGTAAAAGATACAAACACATGGAGGTTAAATACTACACTACTAAATAACCAAGAGATCACTGAAGAAAACAAACAGGAAATGAAAAAATACCTAGAAACAAATGACAATGAAAACATGATGACCCAAAACCTATGAGATGCAGCAAAAGCAGTTCTAAGAGGGAAGTTTATAGCGATACAATCCTACCTCAAGTAGCAAGAAACACCTCAAATAAACAACCTAACCTTACACCTAAAGCAATTAGATAAAGAAGAACAAAAAATCCCACAGTTAGCAGAATGAAAGAAATCATAAAGATCACATCAGAAGTCAATGAAAAAAAATGAAGAAAACAATAGCAAAGATCAATAAAACTAAAAGCTGGTTCTTTGAGAAGATAAATAAAATTGATAAACCATTAGCCAGACTCATCAAGAAAAAGAGGAAGGAAACTCAAATCAACGGAATTCAAAATGAAAAAGAAGTAACAACGGACACTGCAGAAATACAAAGATCATGAGAGATTACTACAAGCAACTATATGCCAATAAAATGGACAACCTGGAAGAAATGGACAAATTCTTAGAAAAGCACAACCTTCTGAGACTGAACCAGGAAGAAATAGAAAATACAAACAGACCACTCACAAGCACTGAAATTGAGACTGTGATTAAAACTCTTACAACAAACAAAAGCCCAGGAACAGATGCCTTCACAGGTGAATTCTACCAAACATTTAGAGAAGAGCTAAGATCTATCCTTCTCAAACTCTTCCAAAAGATAGCAGAGGGAGGAACACTCCCAAACTCAGCCTATGAGGCCACCATTGCCTTCATACCAAAACGACACAAAGATGTCACAAAGAAAGAAAATTGCAGGCCAATATCACTGATGAACATAGATGCAAAAATCCTCAACAAAATACTAGCAAACAGAATCCAACAGCACATTAAAAGGATCATACAACATGATCAAGTGGGGTTTATCCCAGTAATTCAAGGATTCTGCAATATGTACAAATCAATCAATGTGATACACCATATTAACAAATTGAAGGGGGAAAACCATATGGTCATCTCAATAGCTGCAAAAAAAGCTTTTGACAAAATTCAACACCCATTTATGATAAAAACCCTCCAGAAAGTAGGCAGAGAGGGAACTTACCTCAACATAATAAAGACCATATATGACAAACCCACAGCCAACATCATTCTCAAGGGTGAAAAACTGAAACCATTTCCTCTAAGTTCAGGAACAAGGCAAGGTTGTCCAGTCTCACCACTATTATTCAACATAGTTTTGGAAGCTTTAGCCACAGCAATCAGAGAAGAAAAATAAATAAAAGGAATCCAAATCAGAAAAGAGAAAGTAAATCTGTCACTGTTTGCAGATGACATGATACTGTACATAGAGAATCCTAAAGATGCTACTAGAAAACTACTAGGGCTAATCAATGAATCTGGTAAAGTAGCAGGATACAAAATTAGTGCACAGAAATCTCTTGCATTACTATACACTAATGATGAAAAATCTGAAAGAGAAATTACGGAAACACTCCCATTTACCACTGCAACAAAAAGAATACAATACCTAGGAATAAACCTACCTAAGGAGACAAAAGAAAACTATAAGACACTGTAAGACACTGATGAAAGAATTAAAGACTGTACCAACAGATGGAGAGATATACCACGTTCTTGGATTGGAAGAATCAACATTGTGAAAATGACTATACTACCCAAAGCAATCTACAGATTCAATGCAATCCCTATCAAACTACCAGTGACATTTTTCACAGAACTAGAACAAAAAATATCACAATTTGTATAGAAACACAAAAGACCCCGAATAGCCAAAGCAATCTTGAGAAAAAAAAACGGAGCTGGCCAAATCAGGCTCCCTGACTTCAGACTATACTACAAAGCTACAGTAATCAGGACAGTATGGTACTGGCCCAAAAAGAGAAATACAGATCAATGGAACATGATAGAAAGCTCGGAGATAACCCAACGAACATATGGTTACCTTATCTTCGACAAAGGAGGCAAGAATATACAATGGAGAAAAGACAGCCTCTTCCATAAGTGGTGCTGGGAAAATTGGACAGCCACATGTAAAAGAATGAAATTAGAACACTCCCTAACACCATACACAAAAATAAACTCAAAATGGATTAAAGACCTAAATGTAAGGCCAGTCACTATAACTCTTAGAGGAAAACATAGCAGAACACTCTATGACATAAATCACACCAAGATCCTTTTGACCCATCTCCTAGAGAAATGGAAATAAAAACAAAAATAAACAAATGGGACCTAATGAAACTTAAAAGCTTTTCCCCAGAAAAGGAAACCATAAACAAGATGAAAAGACAACCGTTAGAATGGGAGAAAATATTTGCAAACAAAGCAACTGGCAAAGGATTAATCTCCAAAATGTACAAGCAGCTCATTCAGCTCAATACCAAAAAAAGAAACAACCCAATCCAGAAATGGGCAGAACACCTAAACAGACATTTCTCCAAGGAAGAGATACAGATTGCCAACAAACACATGAAAGGATGCTCCACATCACTAATCATTAGAGAAATGCAAAACAAAACTACAAAGCAGTATCACCTCACACCAGTCAGAATGGCCATCATCAAAAAATCTACAAATATTATATGCTGGAGAGGGTGTGAAGAAAAGGGAACCCTCTTGCACTGTTGGAGGGAATGTAAATTGATACAGCCACTATGGAGGACAGTATGGAGGTTCCGTAAAAAACTAAAAATAGAAGTACCATATGACCCATCAATCCTACTACTGGGCATATACTCTGAGAAAACCGTAATTCAAAGAGTCATGTACCACAATGTTCCTTGCAGCTCTATTTACAATAGCCAGGACATGGAAGCAACCTAAGTGTCCATCGACAGATGAATGGATAAAGAAGATGTGGCATATATATACAATGGAATATTACTCAGCCATAAAACGAAATGAAATTGAGTTATTTGTAGTGAGGTGGATGGACCTAGAGTCTGTCATACAGAGTGAAGTACATCAGAAAGAGAAAAACAAATACCATATGCCAGCACATATATATGGAATCTAAAAAAAAAAAAAATCGGTTCTGAGGAACCTAGGGGCAGGGCAGGAATAAAGATGCAGACGTAGAGAATGGACTTGAGGACATGGCGGGGGCAAGGGTAAGCTGGAATGCAGTGAGATAGTGGTATGGACATATATACACTACCAAATGTAAAATAGATAGCTAGTGGGAAGCAGCCACATAGCACAAGGTGATCAGCTCAGTGCTTTGTGACCACCTAACGGGGTGGGATAGGGAGGGTGGGAGGGAGGGAGACTCAAGAGGGAGGAGATATGGGGATATATGTATATGTATAGCTGATTCACTTTGTTGTAAAGCAGAAACTAACAAAAAAATTTGGAGACTTGGAATAATTATATGTGTATTTGACATTTAAATAAATAAATAAATACAAATAAATGTACCACATCCTTAGAGGAGAAAAAAGAAACAAAGCCTAAGGATAGAAGCAAATAGAAATGACAAAGATAGGAAATGATACTACAGCATGCAGCACAACAATAAATTATAAGAACTGAGCATTACTAATGGAGCAGTGATCCATCAAAGAAGAATGTGTACCAGGGCCTCCTCAGACCTCCTCACATAAAATGCAAAGCAGACCTAGAAGGTAGGTGTGGCATCACCTGTTTTCATAGCAACAGAGAAAAGGACAACCTATGTCAACATCACCAAGATAAACACACAGATCCGGGAGTTGGAAAGAGATTGAGCCATGAAAATTGAATCTCTTTCATGAAAGGCTCCATTGAGACCAGCCACACCTTCATCTCAGCTCTGCTAAGAACATTTATTTAGTCTTCAACACTTTACAGACTCCTGGGTCAGAAATTTTCCTCTCCTGCCTGTCAACATATATGGAAATAACGTTCTTGGTGAAAACTCAAATAACTATATAGAAAAGTGTCTTAAATGTTCAACTTTGTGCCGTTCAGCAAACCCACCCACACTATTTCCTCTTTTATTGCTTTTAGCTCAAGCAGGAAATGCTGAAATTCTAGACATCCAGTAGAGTATGAAGGGGCCTCTCATGGCAAGATACAACACAGGGAAGCCCAACTCAGACTAAGGACACTCTCCAAACGGAATCTTTCCCCCATCCCCTACCCATAGAAACTTAAACCCAAGAAAGTGATAAGAACAGAGGTGTAAATGGAGAAAAATGTGGCACAATTTGACAGATGCCATCTAAATATTCTAGGGCTAGATGAGCAAATGATCATGGTGGCTTAAAAGGCACGTATGGTACACAAGAGTCACTACACATAAATAATAACTCTCATTTGTTAAACACTTATTATGTTCTTTTACATACAGTAACCACCTTTTTGACACATGGTTCATGATGATTATCATGAAAGGCATATTCTTTTCTTCCTATTGTACAGACGAAGACAGGGCACCATGCTCACTGTCTGGCTTATTGCCCCAATAAATGTGTTTTCAAACCAAGAAGGGCTCCTTTGCTGACTTTAAAAATTCCATAGATTCCCACCATGGTAGTTGGACTTTTACTGTGTTAAGAAAGCATAAGAAGTTAAAATAACATTTTACTAATCCCTATTACAGCTAAATAAGTGAGGAAAAAAAGAAATGCATTTAGGTGGAAATCATGATAGTTACTGAGTTTGCAGACAATAGCCAGTACTTACATGGATCTAAGATTCCATGCGCACAATCCCCAGTTCCCCATGAACCCAAGGACAGTGTGAAAAATACACTCTCTTACTTCTGTAGGTAAATTCCCACAAAGAAAAATAATATGTAGGGCTCAAGATATTCATCCACTTGCCTGCAGAGGCAAAGACCTCAACCAGCTCCAGGTATAATTTGGGTCTTTGTAACTTTGGAGAAATATGGAAGATTTGGGGAAAGCCCAGACAAGGGCAATGAAAATGATAAAAGGGTTGGAAGGTGGGAGAAAAAGCTGACGAATGAGGATTAATTAGCCTGGGGAAGAAAAGACAGTAGGGAACTTAATATTCTACTTGAAATACAGCAAAGGCTGTTACACAAAATATGATCACCATGTTCACAGTTCCACTGAGAATGAAAACAGAGGAAACAGCCTTATGGAAAAGCATGATGAATTTAGATTAAGTCTAAAATAAATCTTTCATTCTAAGAGTTGGAGGCACTAAAATAGATGGCGGCTTAAGGACTTTGCAAATTTTGCTTTCCTGCAGTGCCTACTCATGTTCTGTCTGCTCCTCTTGCCCCACTTAAATACCACCTCCCCCATGAAACCCCGAGTCTCTCTTTATACACCTAATATTTCTCCAATTTTAGCAAGCACCAGTATCACCTGGAGGGCTCATTAAAATACAGATTCCTGGGCCCCAGCCCCAACATAGGTTCAGGTGGGGCCAATGAAATTGCATTTCCAAGAAGCAGCAGGCCTGCAGACACACTTTCAGAAGCAATGAAATAGATGCAATCTCTCCCTACTCTTTGTCTCCTAAAAATACATTTGTAATTCTCTGGGCATCTGTCATTGTTCTTATACAATGTTCCTATGGCATTTTATGTATTTTCCTACTAGACTTTGGTCTGATTCAACTTTGAAATTTCTACAGTTCCTAGCACAATGGGAGTAGCATGCAGAGCCTAAGTAACACCATCTTTAACTTGTTCCCTTAAAAGTAGGTCATTCTATGAAATAATGCCATTGGCAGCAACATGGATGGACCTAGAGATGATCGTACCAAGTGAATTAAGTCTGGCAGAGAAAGACAAATATTATATGATATCATTTACATGTGGAATCTAAAAACATAATACAAATGAACTTACTTACAAAACAGAAACCAACTCACAGGCATAGAAAACAAACCTATGGTTACCAAAAGAGAAGTGCGAGGAGGAGGGATAAATTAAGAGTTTGGGATTAACATACACACACTACTGTATATAAAACAGATAAATAACAAGGATTTACTGTATAGCACATGGAACTATATTCAATATCTGTAATAACCTATTATGGAAAAGAATCTGAAGCTATACACGTGAAACTAACACAATATTGTAAATCAACCATAGTTAAACAAATTTGTTTAAAAAGTGGGTCATTCTGACTTTGTAACTTGCTTAGAGGTTTTCTTGGCTTTATCATTCCTCATGTATTTCTTTATCCTTCCTGTTTCTTTGCCTAAGTGACTCTACAGTTTCAGGACCTTCCAATCTATGCATAGGAAATTGTCACATATACCAACTGTACCTAACATTCAATAGTAAGAAAAAAAATCTAGGGTGATATATGAAAATTTCCTTCCAGTAAGGTTTCATTTTCCTCATTAGAGTTTTGGCTTATGTCCCCAAGACTATATTCCAAGAAAACGGCAGGAAAGGAGCCATATTTTTAATTTATTGTTTATTTTGCCTGGTTCTTGCAGGAAGGCCAAGGAGGTCAATGAGGAAATGAGGACCTGGCATGTCTGAAATCATGCTGGTTGCAGCTGAAGTCTGGGCCAGAAACTGATCTGGAAAGTTATTCAATAAACTCACCCTCCTTCCCATCAGCTACTAAGCTTACTTATTGGCTAAGAACTAAAGGCAAAAAATGACACAAGAATTTACACACTAGCAAAAATATGGACCCCCCCTAATGGAAAAACTGGGGAAATGCCTCTTGGGCTTCAAGTTAACTCAAATTGACTCAACAAAGGTGTTTATCAGATTGTATGCCCCTATCATAATCTCTCAGATGTCTCAAAAGCATGGTTCAAGCTCCACTCTCCCCCCTGATTAGTCCCAGAGTGATTATTCACAAACACACACACACACCATAAAAGAAATTCAAGTACAGTGAAATTTTAAATGGCCACATTATGCAATTAGTATACAGGTGAAGAAGCCAGGACAGAAAATGGTACAAAGGATTTCTGGATTTGTGGAATCCCAAAGCTGCAGTACATCTGATGATAACAAAAACACAACAACAAAAAAATCACGGACCGCCTTACAAAGAGCAGATAGAGTCATAATCCTAAAAAGATCCTCAGGTAAAAGAAATCTAAAAAGTGGACTTGTTTTTATTCCTTACATTTTGACCCTTGTTTATTCCGTGCAATGTTTTTTTTCTTTTCCGAGAACCAAACAATGCATGCTCTTTGTTACTTCTTCTTACTAATGAGTGGATAAACAAATGCACCAGCACAATTTAGCAGTCAGAAAAATGATGTCCATTCCACTCTACTTCATTCAGGAAAATTCAAGGTCTGTTATCCCAACTGCCAGTACAGAACGCTGTCTGAGGCTTGCAAAACACAAAAGAAAATAAAAAATACGAATCCACTTCATCGAGGAAGCACAACAAGAAGTGACTCTAAGCTGTAAGTGCTACCCTGCAATCACACCAGCTCAAACTGTGAAATACGGTCATTATCTTATGGAACTGATCTAATTTTGTACTCAATGCCTTAAAATAAAGGGTTTCTTCTGTATACCAAATACAAGGACTGGGACCAAAAAAAAAAAAGATAATAATTTGACAGCACTTTCAAGCACAGCTATTTTCCTTCCTTCTGTCATACTAAATAGCACCAACTGACAACGACTCCACAGGCTCAATGAATGAATGAAGAAGATGTATTTGCTGAGCTGCAGAAATGCCACCAATAAACTATAGCAGAGGACTGATACTAGCTCATTAGAGGGCTTAATACGCAAGCACAAACAGTATATTTAACAAAAATCTGCAAAGGTATTGGAATGCATCTGGCATACAACTTGATGACATTTTTTTCTTCAGTACAAAGAAAGGGAGGGGAAAATGTGCTTATCTCTTTAAAAATATCAAGGTTCAGGCTGCACTGATGTGTTTATATATATTTACATATATGTATTTAAGAAAACTTTGTTAATTCAGGTTAATAAAGAAAGCAAATATACTGGGGTGACATTTATTAACATCTGTGCTAAAATCAGGAATAAGAATTATATATATAATACTTGGCCAGAGGAATTTAATTTCAAATACTATGAGAAGAAAGCCCAGAGAAGATATAGAATCTTTTCTTAGGAGATTTATCTGCAGAGCAGGAAATAAAAACAACACGTCTATACATAATGTTTAATTCATTAACAGTTGACAGGATTATTAAAGAACAATATTTAAAGATGGGCATACTTTTAAAACGGAATTCTGCTGAAAATAATTCCATTTTATTTTCTCATCAAAGAAAGGCCTTAGCCTAATCCCATAATTTTCTAGAATAGAACTAAAGTCACTCTCTCATTTACTCAAGTCATTAAAAATGCCTTCCTTAGCTTCACTGTTCCGTAATTTCCATTGGCATTAATGTGCTTCCTAATCCTCTCATTTTCTCAACATCACCACTTATGCAGATTGTCACACATTCCACATTTAATCCCTGCTTCTGAAGATTTTTCTGCCCTCCTAGACTATGATCCACTGATCACTGAAAGGGGTATCCACACCAAAAATGTGCCTGAGAACCTGGATCCCAGCCTGGCCAGGCAAAGAAGGATGAAGTCTGAGTGGGCACAGTGGGTAAGGGAGGAGGAGCTTGAGGGCTGGCCTTTGTGAGTGTCCGCTATGTGCCCTGCCTGGGTGAGGGCTCTCAAACACATTTAATTCATTGCAGTCTTGTGACTCAGGCTGTGATTCTTACCCCCATGGTATATGGAGTTAGAGGAATGAGACTCAGAGAGCCTAAGCAACCAGCCAGGGTCGAAACAGCTAAGCAGAAAAAGGGCTGGAATTCAAACCTCAGGCTATCCCACTGCTACGGACTGAACTGTGTCCCCCAAATTCATACGCTGAAGCCCCGGCACACCAATGTGTTTGTATTTGGAGACGGGGCCTATAGGTGGTAATTAAGATTCAAGGAGGTCATGAGCATGGGGGGCCTTGATCTGATAGGACTGGTGTCCTTATAAGATGAGACACCAGAGAGCATCGCTCCCTCTCTCTGCCCCCTCCATCTTGTCCTCTCTCCAGCTCTCTCTCTCTCGGCATGCACTCAGAGGGAAAGTCCACATGAGGACAGGGCAGCCATCGAATAAGCCAGGAAGAGAGCTCTCACCAGAAACTGAATCTTGCTCGAACCTTGATCTTGAACTTCCCAGTCTCCAGAGCTCTGAGAAAATAAATTTCTATTGTTCAAGGCCCCCAGCCTGCGGTATTTTGTTACCATAGTCCGAGCTAACTACTCTTCCTCGCCTCTTTGCCTCACGGGAGGCAAAGGTTGATTCCCCCTCAATTTCTGCAGCAAAAGCCTCATTCTGGTCCCCTTGGTCTGTCACTCTCTCCTTATTAGCTGCACCTATATGAATGAAATGGATGATTCTGCAGGAGGCTCATCACAATTTAACAGGAATTAATGTCCTCTTATTATAAGGGACCCTACAAGCTGCTGCTTAACAGTCAGCAGCAACTGGAGTTAATTCATGTCAGATGAACAGCAAGAAAAATCCATTTATGACCCCAAAGTCATGAAATTTAGCATAATTACACATGCTCTTGTTTGGGTAATTTTTTCCCTCCTCATTAAATTAGGGGTCTACATTAGATTTCAATCTGATCAGTCCTGACTAGTTATATGTCTAGAATCAAGGGCACTTCCTCTCAAATCAACCCAGGGTTTCGCGGGCAAACTACACTACATGCATGAATCAAAGCCAAGGTACGAGCACTGAAAAACTTAGAAAATAACAGTTCGACGACAGCAGAGAAATTCACTGAATATTTATTCATGCTTTCCCTCAACAAACATTTACTGAGTACCTACTAGGTGCTAGAGAGTGTTCTAGGTGTTTGGGAGATATATATGAAGCAATAACATGTAAGCATCATTCTAAGGAGCTCTGGAGCAACGTGCCTGCCTTTCTTTTCACCATTGTAATCCCAGCTCCTCAACAGCACCAGGCATTTGGTAGTGCTCCATCACCAAATGAACAGATAAACACATTTTCTCAGAAAGGATCCCTTAAGTGTTACTAATCAATCTCCATCTCTCAATCTTTTCCCTCTTAAACATACTCTGCACCCTCCTACTCTCTTGCAGTATCTCCTAAATAATTTTTCTAGCAAATAAAATCATCTGGCTTAAGCCTGAACAGACAGAGTTCCCTTGAGTCTGGTCTCTGGCAATTAGAATAACTGTCATCTTCAAAAAACTTCAACCTTCCAGAGTCCCTTTCTCTAATTGTCTCCAGGAGTCTAGCCTTCTAAGATATAAGAGAAAACTTCTTAAATCATTAACTTGACAACATTATGAAGAAACAGAGGCCTCTCCGGGGTCTGTAGGGTGGATTCCTCGGTTGGTCAGGAACAGGGCACAAACCTGGAGAATCTGCTGTTGCCTAGAAGGATGTGTCTATCTAATCCATGTTGGCAGCCTCAGTCACCTGGGTCCTAGAGGCACCTGGTATCTGCCCACTGGGGAGCTACTAGGATGTGCTGTTACTGCTTCCCGGAAAGGGACTGAAATCTGTGTTCCTCCAGGCAAGGCTCACATGGAGCCCATGATAGGAAGGATTCCACATGAGTTATCTTTCCCTTTGGAAACAATTCTGGAAGTCCATGCAGTCTGTACAACTTTCAGGCCAGCAAACTAAGCATGTGCACGAAGGAAAGAAATCAGATTATGTCTGGGGAAATGAGATGCTGTTCCCTTGGTTACTCTGATTTAGGAAGCACTAAGGTATTTATTTAAGAAAGGGAACAATTAGATACGAAGCAACTTTTAAGTATCCCTTATGTGCTAAATATACAATTAGAAAGGAAGTGTATAAACTTCTAAAATATGGTTTTCTCGGGGACTGGGGTAACACAAGGAACAAGAAACAAAACAGCACCAATTCTGGAGACTACTAACTCCTAAAACTATTTCTCAAAGAACAAGACAGTCTCCATAGAAACATTAAGACAAAGTCATAGAATGTATGGCTCAAATGGTAAAAAAGAATCCTTTTTAAAATTCTGCTGTTGCCACACTAAAAAGCGAAAATTGAACTCTTAGTGGAGCCTGAGAAGGATATATGAGCAGCCATATATAAATCAAGCAACATGTACTCATGAACCAAGGAATGAAACATTTTTTTTTTTTGGCTTTTACAATAACAAGGCACATTTCAAGGGTCAAGATTATGTCCTGAAAGAGTCAAAGTTTCAGAATGTTCATGAGTTTAACTAGGAAACTCGGAAAAGTCCAAAACGATTTTGCTAAAAGAAAGCAAAATGTCACTGGTCATAGAAAATTTTAAATTTTTGCAAATTGACTAAGGATATAAAATTTCTAGCCACTCCCACTCCTCACTTTCTCTACCCCACCAAATACATACTTTTTCTAAAAGTTCTCCAGTTGGTTCAAGGACCTTAATGTATAAATGGGAACCTCATTCTCATGCCATCCTTTGATATCACTCAAAAGAGGACTTGATGAGATCACGTTATATAGCAAGTTCTTGCCAAATAATAAAACCTCTTTGAACTGGGCTTGTGCCACCATGAATGTCACATACAGCCCCCAGATGTACCTCAATGCTAACTTTGCTTCTCTAAAGCATCACGGGAAGGCATTAGGACGGAATCTTCCATGATAAGAGTGAGATATGTAAACTTGGGGAAAGTAGAAGCAACCTCTACACCTGGAAGTGAAGTATCTGTCAAACAGAAGAGTTGTGCTTGGGAAGAAATGGCCATGAAGAACACAGGAAGAAGCCGTAAATAAGAGGTGTTTTAGGACAACTGCCAGTAAGCCAGCTTCATCCACTGGTCATACTGGGCTCTGAGGCCATGACCCACACATTATGGGGTCAGGCCATGACCAAACACAGATGGAAAACCTCCAAAGTCCACAGATGCTCAGTGAGGAATATTGCTGACGATCTGACAAAGATGGATCATCTACTCGAAGTTATTCAGGATAGTTTACTTGGGATTAGGTTCTTCCAGCTCTTTGTTATTCTTTCTCCTGCCTGACAAAATTAATCACTCCTTATTCTCGGCCTCCCATACCCAGTCATACATTCCACCAGTACGGCACCTGTTGCAGTGCATTTTAGTTACAGACACATCTGTCCTTTTAGTTGCAAAGCTCCTTGAAAGCAGGAATCATTTCCTGTTGACCTTTGTACTCAGAATGGTGGCAGAGAGACTAGTATAGAATAGATGCTTGATATTTGTTAAATGGAGGAACAAATGAATAAGTTCACAGATGAAAGTTCCAAAACTTTTATTTGTTTTCCTTCATAGGATAAAATCCATACCTCATACTTATCTTCTACCACTCCTCAATATAAACTTTTTTCTTCCCACTGGCGCAGAATGACCTACATTGACGTACACATTCCCACCTCTAGGCCTTTAACAATGCCCTGGACTAGAACATCCTTATAAACCCGCTCTACCTCTGAAAATGGCAACCCCAAATTTTAAGGCCTAGTTCAAATCTAACTCCTTTATTTTGACTTCCTAAACGTTATCCCCAGCTTTCATCTCTAAACTCCTACTATACTTGTGATCTGTAATATCTACATGACACTTAATCACATGTTGCAATGAATTGTATTTAATTTGCTTTTTCTGGAAGCCTATGTGCCAAAGGGCAACCCTTCTTTTTATGCAATAAGTGGGAGTAAGAGTGGCTCAAGGAAACACAGCTAGTCAGTGAGAAACCTAGGAACAGAACAATTTAAGAAGACACTGAGGGTAGGGACTTAGAAGATTGGGTAAAATAGCAAAGAAAAAAAACCCTAATAAGAGATCAGTGTAATGAGACATCTTGCTCAGCCACCGCAGTCTGTTTCTACTCGTTGCCATTACAGTTTTCTTTTTGCCTCCATCCGCATCCTTTTTTGTCTTTGTTCAGAGACAGAATAGTAGATGAGAGCTTAGGCTCTGAACTATGCAAGTTGAAATCTTACTCACCCATTAAGAGCTATATGAGTAAGAACCTGTGTCTTGCAGCCTCTTCAGCTCTACCCCACTGTTATTATTACTGGAAGCTTGTTAGTGTAATGGTAGGATGTGGGGGAGAGGAGTGTTCTCAAATCCTCACTTAAGTCTCAGGCTTAGTGAGCTTGTGTCTCAGGGGTGTGGCTTTCATAAGTGTTTTGTCCCTCTCCAGGAGAAGAGCCTTATTTCTCAGCTCCCGGGCTATAACATTCCTAGTCTATTTCCTTAAAGCTCCCTCCCCTGTTGACTATGGCTTTTATTTATTTATATTTCCCTTAGGTGAGAGGAAAGGCTTGGAGGCAGCTGTGGTAGAGCCAGTTCCCTTCTCTCAGCTGGGATAAGGTTTTAGAATTGCCCTCTAGAGAAGTCCTTCCCCCTTGAGAGTAGACCTTTGTTAGGGAGAAGAGTCTCAGAGGGTTTCCTTTATTTCATCCCATCTCCTTTCCCAGAGCCAGGACAGGAGCTTTCTTGGATCCTCCTCCTGAGCACTGGGCAGGTTCCAAAGGTAAAGCTCGTGAAAATGTGGTGACCTACACATTCTCCTGGGTCTATTTCAGCTCCCAGGAGCTTCTCAATCTCCCACTTGTCTACACTCAGCCACTAGGAATTCGTCAAAATTTCTATCAAAATGTTCCAACCACTTACTGGTTGGTTTCTGTTTCAGGTAACCAAATTCCAAGAAAAGTCAATTTCCAGTTTGATCAGGCTTGTTGTTGTTGATGTGTATAAGAATGCTGCCTGCCCTGTCAGTAAACAAAGGAAACTGCAGCTATCAGCCACTACAGCTGCCCCCAAAGGTAAGCCCTGAGGGAACTCAGGATGGAAACAGAATGCCTGCCATCAGGCCATCCGACACTGCAGCCACTCCCCCATGGTGCACCCTGAGGATACTCAGGATGAGAAGCACAGGATACTGGCCCCAGATATCTGAGATGCATATCAAAGGAACGATTTCAGTGAGCCCAGACTCTTGCATCTCCCCATGCATAGAAAAGCGCTAAATACCTTAACTTCAGATATCTGGTTTTCTTTCATTAGCAGTAATCTTTTGATGTGCCAACTACCTGGTCTTTGTTGCAAAAACTCTTATATATCCTGGCTCCCCCCTTACCTCTTCGGAGCAGTCTCTCAGAACTATCTAAGATGCTATGTCCCGGGCTTAAGTCCTCAGTTTTGCCCACAGAATAAAACGTAACTCTCAACTTTGAGCTTGTGCATATTTTTTCAATCGACATTGTAATGTTGGGGGTAACAATATCCAAGCTCTTTGCATGTCAGAGCTGGATCTAGAAGTCTCCTTTCTATGGTTTTAATCTTTTCGGGTTTTCTATTTCTTTTTGGGTCAGTTTCAGTAATTTATATATTTTCCAGAATTTTGTGCATTTGATTTAGATTTTTTTAAAGTACTGTTGTTTTAAAAAGTTGTTCATGTCATTCTCTTTGTGAGTGTATTCACATACACAAATTTTTAAATTTCTAATAACCCTGTAAATAAGCATTCTTTTGAATATTACCGATTTTCCTCTTATTTGTTGATCATATCAATTTTCATTGTTTTATAATATATTATACTCAATTTCTATTTTTATCTTCCCTCTATTTGGGTGTTTCATCCTATTGTTATTTATCTGGCATTTAAATGTCCAAGTCTCAGTTTCTTTGGTAAGAAAACTACATAGAGAGTACTTTTCTCATAGAGATGTTTGTAAGAAAATGCACATCTGACAAAGAATAAGTAATGCACAAATGTAAGATGATATGACCATTGACTGCCAACCCACAATACTTTTAATTTCAGACATCTTTATTTTAAATTCTTCCATAATCTGGTTCATGTACAGTGCTTACCATTTCTTACCAACCTTATCTTCTGAGCATTAGACCTGTTTGTTGAGCACTGTGATCTGCAGACAGAACACTTAAAAAAGCACAATCAAAGTAAAAGCAGGGGCTTCCCTGGTGGCGCAGTGGTTGCGCGTCCGCCCGCCGATGGAGGGGAACCGGGTTCGCGCCACGGTCTGGGAGGATCCCACATGCCGCGGAGCGGCTGGGCCCGTGAGCCATGGCCGCTGAGCCTGCGCGTCCGGAGCCTGTGCTCCGCAACGGGAGAGGCCACAACAGAGGGAGGCCCGCATACCACCAAAAAAAAAAAAAAAAAAAAAAAAGTAAAAGCATATTCCTTGTGTGGATAAGCGATCCAAGTCTAAGACAGTTACAAAGAAAACGTCTCTTAGTTATTTCAAGCCGGGCTGCAGATCTCCTGTGTATTTCTTTGGCTTTATCTCACTGAGTTAATAAAAACACCACCTGACATGTCCTAGTAAATCCCTAGTGAAGATACATATCTGCCTTTTTAAAAGTTCAGCTTAAACCCATTTTGCTAGATAAAAATACTGACACAAGCAAAAAGTCACCTACATCAGTAGAGAAAGCTCTTTCACTGTGAGGTGTGCATTCTCTTCCTTACAATCTCAGAGGTGTTAAGGAAGAGCCAAGAGGAGCCAATAATCCCTGCACTGAGATAAGAGCATACGTCCCAAGTCCATCCCAAGAGCATCCTTGAAGCAGAGCAGGCACAAAGAAACACATCTATCAAGCTCATTTCTTTCTCCATATTGTTTCACTTTTAATGTGTCTCCTGTTGGCTGGTATATGGTCAGGCCACTCCAGATGGCTGTTCTCTTGCTCTCTGTACATCCCCTGCTTGACCAGTGCCTGCTTCACCTACACCCTACTCACCTGCCTACATACTTGCCCCAGCCCCAGGTAGTGACTGTTCTTATCAAAGGGGCAGTGAGGGGCCTGCCCCCTCTGCTAGTTTCCCTGGTAACCAATGAGCCAACTGGATGTCAATTCCCGCTATAACTGACCATCCCTCCTTCCCCTGGGAGCGAAGACTGAAGCCACATCCTGCCCACCATCCACAGCAGACAGTGGGGTGTCGCTTCAGACATGTAAGCTCCCCACTGTCCATTAAACCACTGATGTCTCTATTGCTGACTCCCAGGTTTTTCTCTGGTCTTAAAGCTGGGCAAGTGCAGGCCTTGTAGGCCTGCGGGCACAGCCCAACTGCTGGATTCTGCTTTCCCAGCCACATATCCTGTATCTGTGGTAGAGGTACAGATGGGGAGGGCTGCAGAAGATTTAGACAAGAGTCCCCTGAACGGAGAACTGATTCATGTAAGTGGTCATCAAAATGTAAAAGCTCCCTAATCTACCACCACTTAACCAACTCACCAAATCAACCACTGCTCTAGATTCCTTCGCTAAAATATGAACGCACACCCATGGCTAGACTGAAGGGTTTTAGCCAGTAGGCCCTTCTCTGTGATATCTTCTCTTCTACCCCCACCAACTGTGCTGTTAGGCTGAGAATCAGCTGGGTTTGTTCCCTAAACAATATATGCCAGCTTTACTTGTTAACAACATTGTATAATTTAAGCAAATATTGCATAAGCTAATAAAATATGAGTATGAACAAAAAGAAAATGAAGTTGAATGAGAATTGATTTTTGTTAAATTAGCCATCAAATTAGACGTGAGCAAGACCACTGTGAAATTTTCCAGGAAAATAGTTAACTATTTTCTACATCAGTAGAGAAAGCTTTACTCAGAATTCTACACTCAGATTGCTGTGTGTTTTAAATTCTCACTTCATTATTTTGAAAAAAACCCTCCAAAAGGAAACTATAAGTGATAGGGGCTTTACGCAAGAAAAATGATGTGAAACCTCAACCATGGGACTCTTAAGAGAACAACAGCAGCAGTGACAAACACAACTCTTGGTCCAACGTTAAAAGACTGGAGAATAAATGAATAATTTATATCTTGTATGGTATGTGTATATAATTGTTAATAGTCTGAGTTTTTTTATTAACAACTACAGATCCTGATCACGTCAGACATAATGGATTCTGTGTAGTTTCACCGAGCAGATTAAAATGTACTGCTCCTAATTTCCCTCTCATTTTCACTTCGTTTTTTATTACATTTATCTTACCAAGTATCTCATTATATTTTTTTCTTAATTTTCACTGCAATCCTGTAATGTAGGGATTATAATCTCTATTTTTTTTAGGAGGGAACTGAAGATCAGAAACCAGTGTCCCAAACAGTGTTTCAAACTTACATGAAATTAATTTTGTGAGAAATAAGCAACATTTTTAATAAAAGAAGAGAATAGATATTAAGACATTATTTAAGGGTTGGTGTTTATGATGGGTTGAATTGTGTCCCCCCAAAAAAGATACGGTGGCATCCTAATTGGGGGTATCTCCCGCTCCAGTTCCTCAGAAAGTGACCTTATTTGGATATAAGGTCTTTACAGAGGTAGCCAACTTAAAATGAAATTATTAGGGTGAGTCTTAAACCAATATGACTGGTGTCCTAATGAAAACGGGAAATCTCACCAGGAACAGAACACACACTGAAGGAAGACAATGCAAAGACACGCAGGGAGAAGAGAGACAAGTGACTGCAGTGATGCATCTACAAGCCAAGGACACCAAAGATTGCCACAAAACCCCAGAAGCCAGGAAGAGGCAAGGAAGGATTCTCCCTTAGAGTCATCAGAGAGAACACAGCCCAAGCCAAACTTGACCTCAGACTCTGGCCTCCAGAAGTAAGACAATAAATTCCTGTTATTTTAAGCTACCCAGTTTGGGGTACACTGTTACAGCAGCCCTAGGAAACTAACACAATACTGTTTTGAGAAAGTCTCTGTAGAGTCCCTTTGGAGCGTGTGCTTATGTGCATATGGATGTATATTCTGGTTCACAATGTAAAATTTAATTCCTACTGTGGATTGTGGCCAAAAAAAGTTTGTGAAACAGTGTTCCATAACACAGGCAAATATACTATCACTGAAATCTATCTGGGCAATCTCCTTAAGACAGGAGGCAGGAAAAAAAAAAAAAATTCTGGGGAAAAAAAACAGAAAGATGGGAGCGTTGGCAGGGTGGGGAATGGAAGGAGGTTCCAGCTTTTCTGGGAAGATAGGCAGGGAGAGCAGTACAATTAAATAGAGTAGCTCTTGGTCGGGGTAATATACTGTATGAAACTGGCCATGCATCACTTGCAAGAGAAGACAAAAATAGCTGTTTTTGGCAGGTATTTAGGGAAAAGGTTTTTGCCAATCCACTTTGCATAAGTAAAAATGATTTAACCCAGCTCAAGCTTCAAAAGTAACTGTGAGGCATGTTAATGATGTTGGGAACTCCATCCAGACAGGGAGAAAATCAGAGTAATGGAAAAGCAGACCTTCAGGGACCCATGCGCTGTTGACAGCAGACGGCAGAAGATTGCTTAATATTCTTACACAATTAAACTAATTCCCTTTAAGCTTCCTTCACATACCATAAACAAAATCTCCTGATCCCTTAGAAATTAACTTTTCACATCTGGGCAAATGTATTGCTTAATGCCCAAATCCCCAAAATTCCAAGTTCTTTTTTTGTTTTTTTAACAGAGGGCAAAACAAAAACCACTTTGTAAACATTTTTAGGCTTGCTATTGTAATGCACATTGTGACACAAATTATGTGGCACAAAATTCCTATAACGTACCATCATATTATCATTAACGGAGAAAAACTGCATTATTACCAAATCTCATGTATGTATAAATGTATGTAGTCAATTAGGGTGTCAAAGGGACAACAAAAGGAAACCCAATGACTTATTCTGTTACCAGAACAGGAGGGTAAGATGGGGTAGCCTAGCATGATTTACTAGTGAGCTGCAGTTGCCCATCTGATCACTGTATTTGCGTAGCATCCTGGGCTGGCGGAAGCCGCCGATTCATACACACCTCAGTACCCATTACCCACTGGCAGCAAACCATCCTACGATGCTATCCCTCCATGTAAACCAGATCCCCCACTCCCAGGTCAGATTCAAACAGGCTGGGACCTGGGACCTGGGACCTTGGACCCTTTGCTGCAGTGCTGCAATGCTTACACCTGGACAAACGTCTCCTTGAGCAACAAGACACAAAGAAACTATGAGAGATTAAAAACAACTGCACGCATGTGCGGCTGGGGAAAATTATGGACAAGGTGCAAAGAGACCAAAAATCCAACTGCCACTTCTGAAGAGCTGGGAGCAAAAACAGGGTGTTGGGAGCAAAAGCAGGGTACTGCACATGCCTCCTGCACACAGCACCACCTAACCTAAGGGGTGGGCAAGACACCCAAGCCACCCCTCTGGCCTGACCCCTGGCCACACCCCTACCCTTACCCCATAGATGGAAACAGCTCGCCCCCCTTCTTGGGGAGCCAGCAAGGGAAACTGTTACTTGGTTTTGCTCCCCCCTGCTGCAGCAGGAACCCCAATAAAGCCTTGTCTGAATTTCTTGTCTGGCCTCTTATCAATTTCTATTGATTAAGGGAAGGTCAAGAACCGTGATCAGTATCAAGATGAGAACAAGCTGATGGACCTTTAAATCCTTCTGGCCCCTATAAAATACCTGCATATGAGACAGTAGGGCAGCAGAGCAAGTAGGGCCACAAAGGTTTAGATAAGGAAACAAATCACTCACAGTGTAACACTCTGCTCAGTAGCTCCCCATCTCTGGTTCCTCAGGAATAAGGTGGATTTACGATCATAATCATCTCACAGAGTTTTTGAGAATTAAATGACACGGTAACTGTAAAATGCCTGGCTCACAGATGGGCTCAGATTTATGATATGCATCTTTGATTTAAACTTACCCTTCTATGTGAGGGAAGCTATCACCCAGTCCATTTCAGTGTCCTGAATGGGCAGGGGACTGAGTAGGCATCAGGGTGGGACGGCTGTTAGGGAAGGGAGAGGGGGAAGGATACAAGGGAGAAAAAACTAGTTTCCCTGAGCTGGACAGGCTCAACACCTACAGAGAGAGACACCCAGACAAGTGTACACCACAGCACAGTTGGTTAAATATTACTTGGGGTCAGGGATGCCCAAGACCAGAGAAGGTGACACTGAATCTGGGTGACAGGGATACAGAGTAAGGAGAAAAAAGAAGGCATGAAAAAAAAAGTGTCTTTATAAAACGGCAAGAAATGTGGTGAAATGTGGTGAAACTGGAATGCAGGACTCTTAGGCAATGGTAAGAGAGAAAACTAGTAAGAAAGACCTGGGCGTACAGTCTCATTTTGTAAATACAAATGAGCAAAAAGGTGCCCATATACAGAAGGGGACTGAGAGTCAATCAGATGGGCTGCAATATTTCAACAAATATTTATTGAGCACCCAGTAAGTGATTGGTGTGACCCAAATGCTGAATAATGTCAATACTGTCAAACAATTCAAGTGTCTAGTTCAACACTAAGTCTTTTCATTTTACAGAAAGAACAAGAAATCAGTAAAGGACAGAAGGAGGATATATCTAGGGAAATTGTAGAGAAAAAGTATTTAGAACTACTGAAAATAGTTAATAGTCTTAAACTGAAAAAAAAAAAAAGGTTATTTATAGCACTCTTAACTGGGTTAGAAAGGATTTGGGGGTCAGGTATTCATTCAGCAAATACTCAATACCTGCTATGTGCCAGGCATTCTTCCAGCCAATGGGCGAGGCAGAAAAACAAAACAGACAAACATCCCTGCCCTAACGGAAGCTGAATTCTAGGGATATAGTTATGGTGTTCTAATTTGAAAAGTTAGAGAGGAGTAGGAAAATATTAAAAACTGTTAACCTCTTTTAAAGATTCCAATAGCCTCCATCTGTGTGTAGATAGATTCAAATGCTTTATGGAATGTATATTAAGGAAAAATATGAATTTCCTATTAATTGTGGAAACTCAGGAAAGATTGTGAATCTAATTTGGGATAAAAGAGTTTTCTGCTTTAATTCTGGTATATAGATCATTCGATAAAAGTTTAAATTTTTATAATCTGTTGGTGACTTAACCATACTGTAATGCCTCCTAAATAAATCTTATTTGTCAGTATTATTATTTCTCTGAGTGATTTATTGAGTACCTCCTCAGGGCTCAACGTCATAGTGGGTTCCTAGGAGTAGAAAAGAAAAACATGAGTAGCCCTATTTTTAACAGGCTCGTCACTTCTTTAGGAGGAAGAGGGGGTAGAAAATAAAACATATACTTTGAAACAACTAGAAAGCAATCAATTCTTGAGATATTGCAAGGTAGCACATCAATAGCATATAAAATTCATGTGTTAGTGCCAATAGAAAGTGGGATACTCCCCAACCAGAAGTTAAGACACTCTTTCCTGCCCCTTAGGAAAACAACTGCTTCATGCTATGCTGTTTAATGATGCTTCTCACTAACAACAAGCCAGTAGATTAGGTCTTGGAAAAATACTGCACTCTTTGTAATTAATTAATCCATTCATTACACTGTCAATTACGGTGGATCAGAAGTAAATTCAACAGTATTTTTAATACCTATTGTTTCTGAAATCAAAATTACAAAGTATCCCACCACTTCCCTTCAGCTATCAAAGCCAAGCACAAGGTGTGCTTCTCCCAACCGAGATGCCGGTCGTTGATCTATGATGCCTCACTCCTAAAAGACCTGGGGATGTGGGTCTTCCTGCTGATGAGAACATATGGTTTGGGTAGTTTGGCAGGAGAAATCCTGGCAGAAGCGTCTCAGGGCATCAGCAGATGCTGCCATAGCAGAAGCATCCAAATGGTGGCATAACTGCCGCTGCTGCTTTGATGCCACATGTTTCACTGTGATGACAGCAATGCCTTCCTCGAGAAGCTGGTGGCAAAACAGAACCCCTCCCCAGTCCCCGCAGGCAGAGACACAGGAGTGTGAACAAACACGCTCACGGCCCACATGCACACAAAATCAGGTGAAGTTGGCCTTCCTTGGGTCTCTTTTATCTGTCTCTAATGGTGTAAAGCCAGCTGGAAAGGGAATGGCAACTAGAGAACTATTTTGTTCTTCGCTTACATAACTCTGACATTTAGGTTCCATCAGAAAACAGGGAGTCACCACCAGCTTTCCACCCAACTCGCAGTCAAGGAAAAGATGGCCTGTTAGCAACTCAGAGATGGGATCAGAGTCCCCTGGTCTCCCTGGCAGTCTGAGGCACTGCCAGGTCCCGAAAGCTGTCACAAATTGCTCAGATTCGTCTTCATCAGACTTATTCACTTGGTCAACAAATCCTTACTGATCACCCGCTATGGGCTTGAAGGGGAGGGGACTTCAAGAGTCACAACCACAAAATAGCTGAGGGGTGCTGCACAGCATCCTCCTTCCATACCTGCTCATCACTTTCTGCCATTCATTCCACCTTGACCGAGCAGGGACAGTCTAGCACTACAGTCAGTCTGGAAACAATTCCAAACAAGACAGATGCGGTGGTCCCTGACTCTAGTAGAGGAGTGAGCCAGACATACTGGCCAATACAGTGCAGCATGCAGCCTGCTGCAATACGGTATCAGCTGGTGTAGAGACACTGTGGGGCGGGCAGCACACTGAGTCCCAAAGAGAAAACACCATCAGCCAAGTGGCTAGGGAGGAGCACAGCCGAGGCAGAGCGAGCAGTTCTAGAGCCGGGCAGAAATTTGTTCTTGTGCGTCAAATACTCCAAGCCCTTCCTCTTCATCTGTTAAATAAGAGAATGTGAGGAAAGAACCTGGGGCTCAATAATTCATAGCCATCACTGTCATTACTATGGTTGTATTAATCATAACAATAACAGCAACATTTGCAGATGCTTAGAGGTAAGAAAACATATGGAACATTCTGGAAAATTAACATGGTTCAATTTGGCTGAAATATAATGTGCATTTGTGTACATGTGTGTGAGAGAAAAAGAGAGGAAGATGTGAGGAGAGAGAAGGAGAAAGAGAGAATAGATGGATTATCTGATAGTAGATGTCAAAGTTACTTCCAACTTGAGCTTGATGCTAAACTGCTGAATTCTAATGGAATGAACACAACTGAGCATTCCAGGCAACCATCACCACTCCACTGGACAGCAGAATAACTTCTGGGCACCATGAACAGAACCCTAGGACACATATCCTATCTATCGCAAAGAACTGTTGATGTTAAAGAACCCCATCCCTAACTCTGAGGTGCCAAGAAAAACTCCAGAAAGGACAGTAGAAGTAAGTGCATGGAAAGACGGCCACTGTCATGCTAATTTAGATAAATCTCCAAGTTGGAGGGAGTAAATGATCTAAAAGCACAAAACTGCCGAGCTGTCCGTTTTGAATGTCAAACATTTGTGTAGTGTCCATTTGTCACTAACTGAATGAAAAGCAGACAAATTAATGAGGTGACAGAACACAGAGCTAAACCACATATAAATAAGAACTCACAGTAAAGCATACAAATTGTCCTCCCTCGACACCGGAACAAAGTTACTCTGAAGAAGCGAGGGGAAGAAAAACATTATGCACAGGGATCTTGTACAAAGCACAGATCCAGGAGCTAAGATGTCAACATAAAGAACCATTTGCCTACAGCCTTCGGGCCTAAGCTTATAGGTGATTGACACTGATTTCACTTTTCAGTCAGAATAAAAATTAGGAGAATGAGGGGCCACACAGCTTGGGAATGACTAGGCTAGAAAACTTTTTGGGGGACAGGGGTGTTACACTCATTGGCAAGGCTGCAGGAACACTTCGGGATCTTCAACTGTCTGACTCCAGACTCCAAGCATTATCAAGGATGCTAGCCCCAACCTGCACCTACAGGCTGAAGGACGGCTTGGAACAGTTGGAAGAACACGAGATTTCTGTCTCTGGCAGACAAACCCAGAGTTCACATCTGCTGGGTTCTACCTCTTTCCAGTTATGTAGCTTCAGGCCAACTTATTTAGCCTCTCTGGAGCTGTTTTTGAATATTAAGTGGGTCATTCGTACGTCCGTGCAAAATGCTTAGTAGAGCCTTTCATCAAGCCACTATGAAGATCAATAAACAAACACACAAAAGATAGCCTCAGTGACTCCCCAGTGCCCACTGGCTGAAGTCTGAACTCTAATCTCGCATTCAAGGCCCCCGATGCCAGATTCTAGCCCTAACCTGTAACTACAGGATTTAAGTACATCCACAACACTTATGCTTTTCCATGGCCATGTACTCTGATCCCCTCCTTGAAGGCTTCTCCTACCCTCTCACTTCCCGGGTCCTACTCATCCTCAAGGTCCAGCTTTGGTCCCACCTGCTCCTGGAAACCATCGTAGAGTGTCTTCACTTCTTTCAAAATATAGTCAGTCCTACCCAGGTCAGAGATTGGTTTCCTTTGCAAGGCTTTGAGTATCCTGGGTCATGAAAAGGGGAATGCCTAAACTGGGCGGTTCACATCAAGGCTCAGCAGAATCTCAGGAGGAAATATCGGATCTAGTGGGTGGTCCACCAGTAGCATGCAGACAGTGATCAATGAAGGCCTGATAAGCAGTGGTAAGCAACCACCATGGTTCCTTGAGGTGGCATACGGTGCACATTCCAAAGGTGAAGGAGAGTAGGTTTTGGCTGAGCTCCCAAACATAGCCATGGCCAGCATATGGCACACTCTCCACACTTGGTTTTGCTTGTCTCCTTGACCAGCCCAGGTCTGGTCCCATCACTGCAAGTCTCAGACCCCTCCTCCCTGCCCAAGTCCTAACTAACTCTCCTTCTCTACCAACCCAAGGATCCTCAGCTAGTCTTGGGAGAATCAAGTGGGGAGAGGGAAGCTTCTAAGTCTTCCTCTAGTCTCTTTCCAATCTGTGATTATGGCAAAAAGTCTAGGGTCAGCTTTTTCAGAGACCTTCATTTTTTATTCTCAGGAGGCTTTTCTTCTCCCAACAAAAGTTAGCTCTTAAGATCAAAAACTGTGCTTATAAAACATCACAAAACTTATTTTTGATGTGGACTTATAAAACATCAAAAAACTTATTTTTGATGTGGACTTCAAAAGCCTATTTTGGAAGTTAAAAAAAATATATATAGGGTTTCCCTGGTGGCGCAGTGGTTGAGAGTCCGCCTGCTGATGCAGGGGACATGGGTTTGTGCCCCGGTCTGGGAAGATCCCACATGCCGCTGAGCGGCTGGGCCCGTGAGCCATGGCCGCTGAGCCTGCGCGTCCGGAGCCTGTGCTCCGCAACGGGAGA
>NC_041229.1:41267143-41296210 GCF_002837175.3 Physeter macrocephalus
ACTGAAAAAAAAAAAAAAAAAAAAAAAAAAAAAAAAAATATATATATATATATATATATATATATATAGCTTTTTTCTTCTTTTGCTTTCTTTGCTTTTCTATGCACATGCCTCCTGCTTATTCTGCTCCCTGCCTAGAATGCCCCTAATTCTCCACAAGGCAATGTGAAGACCACCAGCTGATCAGAAAGATCGTTCGTAAGCCAGTGTGGAAAAGAACAACTCAAAGTTTAATATGTCAGGGTGTTACACTGCTGTGATTGCACATTT
Organism: Physeter macrocephalus; assembly: GCF_002837175.3. Lineage (NCBI taxonomy): Eukaryota > Metazoa > Chordata > Mammalia > Artiodactyla > Physeteridae > Physeter > Physeter macrocephalus. The sequence continues at coordinate 41,267,414 of NC_041229.1, forward strand.
AAGAGAATAAGCACTGGAAACAAACAGACCTGACATTTACTCTGATATTTACTAATATGTGATCATTAACTTCTCTGTGCTGATTTTATCCTCAGTAAAAGTGAAAAGTACTAGTACACGCTTCTGACTGCTACTGAGATTATTATAAAGCACTTCACCAAGATGGTCACAGCCATACCACTCAATAAATGAGAGTTTTTATTGTGTACCATTCATTTGACAATTGATTATGTTTTACCTTAAGGTATATCTAATATCATTAGACTTTATTATTTAAATCTATTTTTATTTCATCATCCTTGCACGTGAGCCTTCTCTCCCCAATGAGATTTTAAGTTTGTCTACTATTTTCTCACCTGTAAAACAAAAATAAGAATAACGTGCCTTGTGAAGTTATAATCATTAACAGGAGTGGTTATGAGTATTTAGTCCGATTCCAGGACAGAGGACACTAGCCATTACTGTTATATCCCTGAAAGGCAAAAAACAAGTGCTCAGGAAACTCATCTATAAGCTTGAATCCATGCAGGGAAGGCAGGAGGCTTGGGAGATACTGTCAGGGCCCCCACTGATATCCTAATGACTTTGCCATTTCAGGGTGCTTTGTATGATTTCCCTCCGCATCTCTGTGTCTGAGAGTTTTTCCTGAAACTAATTAAGGCTATTTTGCCTATCTCATAGCAGGCTGAATGTGCCAGGGAATTAATCACCCCCATCCCCCAGCAGCCCCCAACTAATGACTGAACGAACATGGCACCTCAATACTTCAGCTCCCTCACCCCTTGAACAGAATAATTTCAAAATGTGTTTTACACCATTTCCCAGAGTTTCTCCTTGGAATCAGCCCCAGTTATTCTCTCCCATTTACTGGGGCTGGTTATTCTCAGCCCCAGTAAATGTCCTTCATTGGCTGCCTTCCATTCTTGAATTTCTTCCTCTCTCCCTATACTAACACTCTTTGCTCCCCGCTAATAATCTCCCTAAATTCAAATTATGGGAGACCCAAGCTAAGAGAGAGTCTCCTGTACCTGTGCATTGTTCACAGAGCTTCCACAGAGATGTAGTACCCTTCCACCCACCTTCAGGTATAGTGATGCTAGTGAATAGGGTGGTTTAGTGAAAGGAGCCTAAGTCAAAAGATCTAGATTTGGTCTGGTTTTCACTCAACTAGCTGTGTGACCCTGTGCTATGGATTGAATGTTTCTGTCCTCCCCAAATTTCTACATTGACATAATCCTTAAAATGAGGTATTTGGAGATGGGGCCTTTGGGAGGTAATTAATTAGGTCATGAGGGTGGGGCCCTCTTGATGGGATTAGGTGCCTTTATAAGAGACAGGAGAAACTTCTAATTTCTCACCCTGTTCATCCATTCTTCTCCCGAGTTCTTGGATCATCTTTACAAATCATTACTCTGGACTCTTTCTCAGGTAGATTGCTGGGCATATATCAGGAGAAAACGCTAATTCGAAAAGATACGTGCACCTCAATGTTCATTGCAGCACACTGACAACAGCCAAGACATGGAAGCTACCTAAGTGTCCATCAACAGCTGAATGGATAAAGAAGATGTGGTATATATACACCAATGGAATACTACTCAGCCATGAAAAAGAATGAAATAATGCCATTTGCAGCAACACGGATGGACCTATCAAATTTTCATACTAAGTGAAGCCAAGTCAGACAAAGAAAGACAAACATCATATGATATCACTTATATGTGGAATCTAGAAAAAATGATACAAATGAACTTATTTACAAAACAGAAATAGACTCACATACATAGAAAAGAAACTTATGGTTACCAAAGGGGAAGGGAACGAGGAATAAATTAGGAGTTGGAAATTAAAATATACATACTAGATAAACAACAAGGCCCTACTGGATAGCACAGGGAACTATAATCAATATCTTGTGATAACCTATAATGGAGAAGAATCTAAAAAAGAATATATATATGTGTGTATATATATATATGTGTGTGTGTATATATATATACATATCTGAATCACTTTGCTGTACACCTGAAACTAACAAAACATGGTAAATCAACTATATTTCAAAAAAATTTTAAATAAAGGGGAGAGAGCTCGCTTCCTCTCTCTCTCCCACTCCCCCTGCCATATGAGGATGCAGAGAGAAGACAGCTGTCTCCAAATCAGGAAGAGGGTTCTCACCAGAACCTGACCATGCTGGCACCCTAATCTTGGACTCCCAGCTTCCAGAACTGTCAGAGAATAAATTTCTATTGTTTAAGCCACACCCAGTCTATGGAATTTTGTTAAAGCGGCCGGAATTGTCTAACACCTTGAAAACAGTTTTCAATGCTCTGACTTTTAGTTTTCTTATCTTTAAATATGGGGCTAACAATAACATCTGTGCCACAGTGCTGTTCTGAGAGTGAAGTGATAAATTGTGTGTGTTACTATGGCACTTGCTGGGCCCAGCAGGGAATAGGAAAGTTGAACAGACAATGGCCTTGCCCTGAAGACGCTCCAGGATAGTGGAGGAGAGAAGACTCAGACCGAAAAAACTGCAATACAAAGAAGCACAGATAGAATGTAAAGAAAGTCCAGTGCAGGGAAAAGGACACGAGTCTGCAGTCTATTTTAAACAAGGTAAACAAGCATGCAGACTGCCCAGATAGCATTTCTAGGTAAAGAATTCCTTAGCATTCCCCAGGCAATTATGCTCTGAGCCCCCGTACTATTTTGGATATACTTCTATTACAACACTTTACTCGTTTTTTATTTATTTGTTTGGAAACCCATCTTCCCCAGGAAGTTAGTAACCTTCTTCAGGTCAGGACTACCAGGCCCTATTGTTTTATACATGCAAACCCTTCATCACACCACCAGGAAACTTACTACAATATCTGATACACAATAGTAAGTCCTAAATAAATGCTGTTGAAACATGAACCCAATTCAGTATCCTGCCTCTATATGTAACCTGAGAACAATTAAGAAGTAAATTATAGCCACAGGTTCCCGTTTCTGAATATTTCTTTTCTTTAGGTTTTTTTTTTTTTGTATTGAAGTATAGTTGATTTACAATGTTGTGTTAGTTGCAGGTATAGAGCAAAGTGATACAATTATATATATAATTTTTTCCCCAGATTCTTTTCCTTTATTGGTTATTACAGGATATTCAGTAGAGTTCCCTGTGCTATACAGTACGTCCTTATTGGTTATCTATTTTATATATAGTAGTGTGTTTATGTTAATCCCAGACTCCTAATTTTTCTTTCCCACCATTTCTCTTCCAGGAACGCACTTGACCTGAGGCATTGAGCACTATAAAACAAATAGGCAATAAATATTACCTTCCACCCCCTGGGTGACAGTCAGAAGATCAGGAGGCCTCTCTCTCGAAGAGCATATTAAAATGACCTGGCCCAGTGCTGGCAGGGAAAGGGCAGCGCCAGATTTAGACTGGGCCACAAGGTGAGGGCATATTTCCCTCTAAGAACCAGTTTTTCCTTCACTTTCAAACACATAAATAATTATGACCCGTCCACAAAACCATGTTGAAATCATAAAACTTTCATTACTTTATCAGCTTGGAGCCAAAGCATCAAAAACGAGTCAGTGCTAATCTCCATCTCTAAGTGCTGCCTCCAACAAGCCTGGCAAAAAGCCCCAAAATGGAAATGAATTGTCCAGAGTAGTTCCCTTCACCAGAAAAGATCCTTGTCCTGTATTTAGAAAAAGCACAGCAGACCTCGGTTCTTTATGGATGGGACAGTTACGCTAAGAAGACAGAACTTAATGTAAGCTGGTAACTCCCAAACTACTTAGTGAGGAAAAACCAAGAGATATATATTGATGCAAGCAGAAGAAGGTCATCTGCATGAAAAAAGCCATGCTTTCCATCATTACCTCTACAGCAGTGCTTTCTCTGGGCCACTCCCATAGGAAACTGATGTGTCAGAGGCTCATCAAAATACACTGGTATGTTTGGCATCTTCCCACCTGAACAATGACCTTTCCCCTGTATATTTAATCTAGATAAAAGGTCTTGGGCTTCGCTGGTGGCACAGTGGTTAAGAATCCGCCTGCCAATGCAGGGGACACGGGTTGGAGCCCTGGTCCGGGAGGATCCCACATGCCACGGAGCAACTAAGCCCGTGCGCCACAACTACTGAGCCCAAGTGCCACAACTACGGAAGCCCGCGCACCCAGAGCCCGTGCTCCGCAACAAGAGAAGCCACCGCAGTGAGAAGCCCGCGCACCACAACGAAGGGTAGCCCCTGCTCGCTGCAACTAGAGAAAGCCCGCGCACGGCAACGAAGACCCAACGCAGCAAAAAATAAATAAATAAATTTATATTTTAAAAAAAGTCTCACCATCCCATGCACCTCATGACGAGCCAGAAACTTGAGGACCATCATTAATTCACCTCCCCACCACCTATCCTTCCAACACAGACACATTCATGGGTTACCAAATTTAATGAATTCTGCCTCCTTAATATCTCACGAATCAGTTCCTTCTCTCATCCCTGCTGCCCCACCCTTACTCCAGCCACTTCTGGATTTTCCACAACTAGTCTTCCTGATGCCAGTCCACGCACCCCCGCCGCCACTCCACGTACATGTGGCTATTGACTAGCTTTCCAAAAGGCTACTCTGATCACGTCACTCTCTGCTTAAAAATCATTCAATGGCAACCAGCCCCATTCAGCCTTAAACTTAAAGATCCATACCCCTCCTCACTCTAGACCTCTAGCCATGCTGAATTAAGGATGATTTTTCACCTTCCCAGGTTTCTTACTCTCCTCAATGTTTGCAAATGCCACTCTTGTGTCCTTGGTTTATAATGAGTCGCACCCACTGCATGAAGCTAATACCTAGTCTTTATTGGGATGTAGTTCCAACTGGGCCTCCTTGGGGAAAGGATGCTCTGATACCCTCTCCCTCCAACACACATAAGCACACACACACCAGCTCCCACAGCCCCTGGGCGTTGCTGGCTTTCACCATATATTACAGTACATTATAATTCCCCTTTGAGTCACAGGTCTCTCTAACTGTGTCCCCTGCAAATGTCTTTGGAGCTACAGAATCTGACATAGCTCCTGCCACTCAGTAAGTTACTCAGGAAATGTTTGTTGAAAAAAAAAAATGAAAAAGATGAATGCATGAAGCCACAGCATATTTCTTATTCTGTGATGGAAAGATCTGGCCCCAGATCCACTACCCAGTAAACAATCAGGCTGTAGTGGGAGCGTTTTAATCAACTGAACACACCAAGGAAACCTCCCCAATAAAACAGCCCCCAGGGAGCTCTCCCCTCGAATGGGTATCAAGTGGCTCACAACTCATTTATTATTTCATGCATCTTCTCTTGCCTTCTCTCTCAAGTTTAAATGATGCAAGGGCAGTGACTGACATCCATTCATTCAAGAAATATCTAACTAATACTAATGTGCCAGGCAATAATCATAACTGACACTTACACAGCACTTAAGGTACACACACTGGGCTAAGCAGGCTCCATTATGTTTTTGTGTTGCTCTAGGTACTGGACTAGGGACCAGATACATAACTTTGTACCACATGGGAAACATTCCACCTAAGCATTCATTCAGTGTCTTTTCCAAAAAGCATTTATTGAATGTTTACTATGTTCAAAGTCTTTTAATTGATCAAGGCATTTTCTTGAAGTAGGTATCCTTATTTTATCAAAGATGAAACTGAGATACAGAGAGATCAATTAATTTCCCCAAATCCCACAGAGAAATGGCAGAGCTGGGGTTTCAATCCACGTAGCTGGTTCCAGAGCTCCTGTTTTAAAAATCCTCTAAACAAAACCACCTCTTGCTCATGTCTTCAAAAGAATAAGAATGGTTATCTCTGAGTGGTGGCAGTAAGAGTTTTCTATCTCCCTTTCTAATCACCCCCCCCCTTTTTTTTTTTTGCTTATTCGTGTTTTCTAGTTTTTCTACATTGGGCCATGTCATCTTGAGCATAATTTATAACAACAACAAAAATGATTTGGCTGACCATGAGATGAAAACAGTTGCTGTTACATTATAAAGAAAATATGCAGAGAGATAATAAAATGCTAATTTGATGAGCTGTCTAAAATCAGCATGAGTCCACTTCCAGACTCTCCACTGATGGACACTCGGGGACCCCAGCCCACTTCCTGTGCCGCCAGATATCCCAGCCGGAGCCACAGCCAAGGAAGATGTTGCCGCAATTTCAATGCTTAAAAGCGAATTTAAGAAAGAGACGTGATCAAGAAAAAAAACAGGAAGACCTGGTGGTTGGTGCTGTTTTCTTAGGAGAAAACTACAACCTGATTTCCAAGTGAAAACATTCAAGTTCAAGCTCTGTTTTCAGCGCACGGGAGTAGGCGCTAGGTGTGCCCATGCTGTGCTGTGCAGCCTGAGCTGGCAGATCCTCTCTTTGCTCTGTCTTCTGAGTGTCTGCAGAAATCTGGGTCACTCAATCACATGGCTGACCCACATTTACAGAAACTCAGCCTTCCCATCCTATTAGAAAAACAGCAGCTTTGTGGAAGCAAGCTTTATGAATGACTAAATTTACAGATAAGCCCATTTTAATTAGCTAGAGAAGAAGAACCCCACTCCTTCTTCCAGACAAAGCCAATACTGATTCTTCTACATCAGCACATCTGTAAACATCTCCCCGTCTCTTCCACTGCCCTGATTAGTCTACTTTAAATTCCTTTTGAATATCATTAATTTGCTTCCCTCACTTTTTAAATTTGTACATCAGAAGGGCAGTGCTTTTGAACCATCAATTTTCGAGGAATGATGGCAGTGCGTGATCCCCCAGATGCGTGGTAGCCCAGCTCCTGCATGTGCTTAAATTCAGTTTGCTTCAGATTTCCACAATGAATCACCACATTGTGAGAGTGGGGGTGGGGGTGGGAGTGCTGAGCGAGGGATTAGCTTAAGTGAGTTGTAAGTCAAATTCTTTTCTGTGGTTTAATGGTCAGAATTCTGAGACACACACATATTCCAACTACTCTCTTTCCTTTTTCTAGGAATAAACCCTCTAAAAAAATACAGTTTTGTCATTCAAATGTGCTACAGGAATTTCCCTTTCTCTTTGGGCAGCAACCCTTTACCTATTTCCTCCCTGATACACAAGACAAACAGAGAAAGGATCAGGGCCATTTAGCAAGAATGGGAGGATAAGGTATGCAGATGAGAAAGTGAAGGATGACCAGTGTGAAACCTTCAGAGATTTTTACAGGGAAATGCCCATCTCTATACCCTTGCCAAAAAATAACTGCTTCAGAGTTAAAAGATGCCCCTCTGCTTCCCATCACATAAAGAGGGAGGCTGGTACTAATGACTTACCACATTCATGTCTGCACATGTTCCTGTGGGGAGGCAAAAGCTCCTTGTAAAATGCATGTAGATTTCTTTGTTAGGCTCTAGTGACTCCTGGGAAGTATACCTTACAATCTGAGCGTTCCAGATGAAATAACCAAAGAAATTTGTGGGTTCAAATTTATATGTTTGGATCAGCAGGAAAAGGGACAGCATGCCAAATTAGTCTCAATTTTCTTTTCCTTTTTAAAATTTTATTCGCCCATCTCTTTTCTTCTTTCCTTTCAAAAAATGTGTTTGCTAAACTGTGGATCAGGGAAATTCTATAGATCTAGCATAGCTGGAAGTCAGCAAGGCATTTGACAAAAATCTCTCATGAAATCCCAGAGGACATGACAGGGAAAATGTGGGCCAAATGACAAGCCAGGGAAAGGGGTATAAAACTGATTGAATTTCAGTACACGCAAGGCAGTGTCAACTTAGAAAAGAGTCTCCAGTGGCTTGCCTCGGGACTCTGAATCTAGTCTTGCATCCGTCAACATTTTTCCTAATGACTGGGATTAGGCCATGAATATCTCACCAAATTTTCTCATGACTCAAATCAGGAGGGACAACAAATATGCTGGATAACAAAGCAAGGCCCCCAGTGGCTTCAATAGGCTAGGACAGTGGTCCTCCAAGTATGGTCTGCACATCACCTATCTCAGAATCATCTAATTTAATATGAATCATCCAGTTTGAAATGCAGACGTTTGGCCCACTCCATACCTGCTGATTCGTGGCAGACACTCTTTAAGAAACACATGTACCCCAATGTTCATAGCAGCATTATTTACAGTCTCCTAGATATGAAAGCAACCTAAGCATCCTTTGACAGATGAATGGATAAAGATGTGGTGTGTGTGTATATATATATATATATATATATATATATATATACACACACACACACACACAGTGGAATATTACTCAGACATAAAAAAGAATGAAATAATGCCATTTGCAGCAACATGGATGGACTTGGAGGGCCTTATGCTAAGTGAAATAAATCAGACAGAGACAGACAAATACTATATGATATCACTTATATGTGCAATCTAAAAGGTATAACAAACTAGTGAATAAAACAAAAAAGAAGCAGACTCACAAATATAGAGAACAAACTAGTGGTTACCAGTGTGGAGAGGGAAGGGAGGAGGGTCAATATAGGGGTAGGGGATTTTTTAAAAAGGGTTATTGTGGGATTATATGAAATCACGTGTGTGAAACTTTTGAAAATTGTAAAGCACTGTAGAATTTAAAGAATCTTTCATTCAATTAAAAGATAAATTTAAAAAAAAGAAACACTGAACAAGAACACAGTCACCTGAAACATTAGGTCCTGACCTATAGTTTGGTGGGTCTGTGAATATCTTTCCTGATACACACTTGAAAAAGGCCATCAAACTATGGCTATCTCAAAATTAGTAAAACCTGAAGGAGGGAAAACCCTCCAGAGTGTTTGTTGTTGTTATTGTTGTGTTTAATTCAAGGAAAGACCAAGGAGTATCTTAAAATGAATTTAAGCTGGAGGCTGACAGGCATCTAGGCGGTGGCAGAAGTATTAAAGTCAAAGGACACTCAGGTAGAATGAAGGAATGTTCCAGTGTAACCCTCAGGGGTCCCTCTTGTGAGACAGGACCTCATAAGAATCTCCCCTCAGTAAATGGAAGGTTTTGTTCCAGGTGCCTTCCTGGGACAGTACCTCAGCAGGTAATTCCATTAGCTTTGGCACTTTAATAACAACCAGATTTACCAAATGAAAACTGCAGAAAATATTGAAGGACAAAATACATATAGCTTGTTCCTGAAAATGACCCTCTAGCTGACCCTCGCCCCCGCGAAAGTCTCTGTGATTTTTATATTTTATTTTATTTATTTATTTATTTATTTTTTGCGGTACGCAGGCCTCTCAATGTTGTGGCCTCTGCCGTTGCGGAGCACAGGCTCCGGACGCGCAGGCTCAGCGGCCACGGCTCACTGGCCCAGCCGCTCCGCGGCATGTGGGATCCTCCCGGACCGGGGCACGAACCCCTGTCCCCTGCATCGGCAGGCGGACTCTCAACCACTGCGCCATCAGGGAAGCCCCGATTCTTATATTTTAAATAGCAACTCTGAAATCCACTTCCAAGGGTCAGTGTAAGACTTATGCAACTTTCAAACTTGAGGAAATTAAAAATACGTGTGAAGCCATGTCTTGTTACTATTAAATACTGGAAGTCGATATTAAAATCTGGAATCAAAGGAAAATTCAGCTCCTACTCCCTAACAGGAGGTGTTTTCATGAAGTCTGCTGTCTTCTAACATAATATGCAATTGATCTGAGCCAAAGGGTTCAATTTTCTCCTGGATCTTCTGGCATTTTATGAGATCTGGCCCTCTGAAAGTAACTAATACTGCAATGAAGAGGCAACAAAAACTCATGAAGCAAAATTCCTGCCCAAAGTATACAAGCTACCCTCCAATGTTTGAGAAAAAGACAGCATCTCCTATTTCTTTCATTCTCTTTTTAATGCCTGGCACACTCGTCTTCCCATAATGAATATTCGGTGTTGAAAAATATTTCCTTTAAGAAAAAAAAAGAAACAGAATGGGGTACTTAAAATGGGAAATTAATCCATACATTTCCAGAATGTTACTAGGATTCTCCAAAAAATACAATTCTAAAATGAAAAAAAAAAATAGTTCAATTATCTTTCAGCTATCTCGCTATCTGCTTGAACAAAAATATATGGGTTGGGCTTCCCTGGTGGCGCAGTGGTTGCGCGTCCGCCTGCCGATGCAGGGGAACCGGGTTCGCGCCCCGGTCTGGGAGGATCCCACATGCCGCGGAGCGGCTGGGCCCGTGAGCCATGGCCGCTGGGCCTGCGCGTCCGGAGCCTGTGCTCCGCAACGGGAGAGGCCACAGCAGAGGGAGGCCCGCATACCACAAAAAAAAAAACAAAAACAAAAACAACAAAAAAAAAAAAAATATATGGGTTTACTCCTTAACAGTCAGATCAAAGCTGCTTCAGAAAATTAACATCTTTCTTTTATCACTAAAGGGAAGATAAAGCAAGATGTGGTTTTATTCTTGAAACTCACCTCCTGGATTTATGATAACATAAAAGAAATCCCAGTCCCTAAGATCCCACCTTCTCTTTTAACAATGGGGTAATTGAATCACGTGGCATCTCATTCTTTCATATGGCTATACTCTATGCTTATGAAAAACCAAAACAGAAGATAGAAAACAGACTGGTGGTCTCCAGGTGCAGGGGAGAGAGGGGTGCTTAATGGGTACCCAGTTTGGAACTAGATAGAGGTGGTGGTTGTACAACAGTGTCAATGCCACGGAACTGAACACTTTAATATGGTTAATTTCATGTTATATGAATTTCACCTCAATCAAACAAAAACCAAAAACAAAATCAGGAAAATGCCAATGTTTCCTTAAGGACATCATCCCATGAGCAGCTCATTGACAGAGAGGTCAGTTGCGGGTATGGGGCCTAGAGTGGGAGTCTATATTCTGGTACCCACTCCCACTCATGGAAATGTGACCCCGTATCTCTCCCAACTTATGAAAGAATTCTAGCTGCTAAACAAAAGACTGATGTGTTACCAGGAGGTTATCTACTAAAAGGGAATTGGCTTAAGGATGAAGGGATCTGGGTTTCACCTTGGCTCTATGAAGAGAGCTAAATTATGCTGTGTATCTCTGAAGTCTGGATAATCATGCCTCAGAGGGTGGCTGCGAAGGTCACATGGGCACCACCTCACATGACAAAGCACAGTCCACATGGTTTCTTTTGGGGTGCTCAAAAAAGAAGAAAAGAAACAGCTGTATAACCACAGTTGACAGATCAGGCAGATGGCCAAGACTGGAAAAGGATGATGGGGGCATGCAGAACCGATTAAGAACCACGAAACGCTGAGGGCCACAGAGCAAGTGGAATGTTCATGTACCAGGTCCACACTGTTCACTCCAGGCATTAGCAAGAGGCACAGTAAGTGTCAAAGGTCAACCACAAAAGGGAATTTTGAAGGCATAAGAGACACACTCTATGTGACAGGCGTATTCACATTTGTTTTCAAACCGCACCTTCCCCACATAAAATCCCTGTTATAAAATTTAACACCAGTTATCTTGAGAACAGACCCTCACCTGTACCATTTTGTTCCTGGCTTGCTTGAATACACACACACACACACACACACAGGAATCTGATTACATGATTGTCAGGCTGTTTTGTCATCTATAATCCAACTAAGTGATTCTGGTGGAGGCAAAGACAGAATAACCTGCCTTTGTCTGCGTTACCACCAAATAGTGTTAGAACTGCCTGGTATGTACAAAAGAGATGATTTCCTGCTCGTGGAGACCGTTTTCCTGGCCCCATGAAACAGGGTAACCCCATCAAAAGTGGCATACACTACTTGCCAGAAGAAAGAAGCTATGGTTTGGTAAATACAGAAATGTTTGATAACTGAATGCCTTATGTTTCAAATTTATGAATGTCTGGGTCTATGGGGACAGGTAGTACTGAGCACCAGTGATGCCCATTACATTCCTTTCAGAATGAGAAAGGCTAAAATAAATATACAAGGAATCCTGACCATGTCTGGTATATAAAATAACTCATTTAGTATATAGTACAAAAGCATATGTGGAACAAGCTTAAAACTATGTTATCCCAAGAAGAAAAATAGAATATTTCCTACCTAAGAAGAAGATGGAATGAAGGGGAAGACAGAAGATTTTTAAAGAAGTCAGAAAAGTGTTGTTGACAGAAAGCACATGGACGGGAGGGTGGTAGGCAGGGTGACAAGGCCAAAGACCTAACTTGGAAAACCAGTAAAGTACTTTTGCAAAGAAATACCAAAAGAAGTCAATGCATATAAAGTAGAAATTAAGGATGAAGATAACCTTTAAGAGAGTGGTGAAACTGGAGGCCCTTGGCACAGTGGAAATAGTATGGAAAGTCTTATACAAAAACTGCTGGCTGAAATGAACCCAAAGTTCCAGCCAGGGTATGAGGTAGCACCCACTCAAGGAGACAAGGATGCAGAGGGCCTTGGTGAGCTGAAGTGACCAATAATAGGCTTATGGGGTCTTACTGACAAATAGAGGGGAGAGAAGAAAGAGAATAAAAGAATTATGTGGAGGATAAAGTCCTTCTGATAACAGAAATAGAAAGAGTCAGCCTAAGAACTGGCCACAAGAGCATTAAACACATTACAAGAGAAGAAGAAGCCAGGTAACAAGAAAGCACTGGAAATCTGAGAGGACGGAATTTATTAAGGAAGCGATGGGCAGCTCTGTGGACATTTTGTTGGTTGTGTTCAGGTAGGGAGAAAGAAAGCTTACATAGACGCTAAAAACCCTATGGTGGTCAATGAGACATAGTGAAAATAATTAAAAAGTCAAATTATTTTCAAATGTAAGCTTTTATCATTATTTTTGTCTCTACCTTCGATGGCTGGAAAAAAATAAGCCAGTATTTGCAGGGAAGCTCTTCCGTAGATAATCCACATCTCAATTTTCTTTATCTATGTATTGGTTATTCAAAGCTTTGAATCACAGAAGGAGAAAAAGGTACTGGAACAAACCCCCCTGTACTCAAGAGGTGAAGCTGATGGCCAGAAAACACATCTCCTTCATCTAATCCAGCCTCTTGAGAGGAATGAGACAGAGACATAGAACTGCTATTGGATATACACAGCCGGCCCCTTCTTCTCTTCCTTTCCTTACAAAAATTTCTACTCAGCATTGATTATATGCCAAGCTCTGACTAGGCAAGACATAGGACACAACTGTGCATAAGAAATAAATCTTTGGAATTTTGGGATTGACATGTACACACTGCTATATTTAAAACGGCTAACCAACAAGGACCTATGGTAGAGCACAGGGAACTCTGCTCAATATTCTGTAACAACCTAAATGGGAAAAAAATTTGAAAAAGAATAGATACATGTATATGTATAACTGAATCACTTTGCTGTACACCCGAAACTATCACAACATGGTTAATCAACTATACTCCAATATGAAATAACAAGTTTAAAAAAGAGAAACAAATCTTTGGAAATCCTTTGTAGTGTATATATCTCACATCTTAAATCAATCATCTGCTGATGGGCATTTAGGTTGCTTCCATGTCTTGGCTATTGTAAACAAAGCTGTTATGAACACTGGGGTGCATGTGTCTTTTTGAAATAAGAGTTTTTGTCTTTTCTGGATATATGCCCAGGAGTGGGGTTGCTGGGTCATATGGTAGCTCTATTTTTAGTTTTTCAAGGAACCTCCATACTGTTCTCCATGGTGGTTGCACCTTTACATTCCCACCAACAGTGTAAGTGGGCTCCCTTTTCTCCACACCCTCTCCAGCATTTATTATTTGTAGACTTTTTGATGATAGCCATTCTGACTGGTGTGAAGTGTGATTCATTGTGGTTCTGATTTGCATTTCTCTAATAATTAGTGACATTGAGAATCTTTTCATGTGCCTGTTGGCCATCTGAAGATGTGGTATATATATACAATGGAATATTGCTCAGCCATGAAAAAGAATGAAATACTGCCATTTGCAGCAACATGGATGGACCTAGAGAATGTCATTCTAAGTGAAGTAAGTCAGGCAGAGAAGGACAAATATTATATGATATCACTTATATGTGGAATCTAAAAAAATCGTACAAATCAATCTACATACAAAACAAACAGACTCACAACAAACTTATGGTTACCAAAGGGAAAAGGAGGGGAGGAGGGATAAATTAGGAGTATGGGATTAACAGGTACAAACTACTATATATAAAAAAATAGATAAGCAACAAGGATTTACTGTATAATACAGGAAACTACATTCAATATCTTATAATAATCTATAATGGAAAATCTGAAAAAAACATGTATATTATATGTATATATACATATATAACTGAATCACTTTACTGTACACCTGAAACTAACACAATATTATAAATAACTATACTTCAATTTTTAAAAAAAGGAAAAAAAGAGAAATAAATCTTGCCTTCAAGGAGCTTACAATCAAGCAGAAAGAATAAGACAAATGCATAACTGATGCTGAACCAAGATGATGGGTATAGTTCAAGCTGGGCCTCTACACCCAAATCTTGTGCATGCTCGGCTATTCCAACAAAACCAGCTGATCCCAGAGAGTTAGCTGGAAACAGCCAGTTCAATACCTTGGTAGTATGACTATAAAAAGTTCTGAAAAAGTTTTGTCACCTGCCCTCTGGGCAGCTGAACAGAATCTTAATACAGACAGAATACAGGATACAGAGTCTAGATATGATTTTACATGACTAGACAACAGTTTTTATTTCCTAGGTAAATGTGGAGCACAGTTGGATTTTTTACAATTATCATGTATAAGCTATTAAGTTTATCCACCAGCAATAACTCCTATTTCTGGTTGAGTGTTCCTAGAAGAAAAATATAATTAAACTTTGAAGATAGATTGTTCAAATTGTTAGTCCTAAAATTACATATTCATAGACACAAGAAGAGTCAATATAATACACTGGAAATATGAAGTATTTGGGTAAGTCACCAAACCTCCTTGTGCCTCATTTTTCTCATTTGTGAAATGGAGAGAGGATAATAACTCACAGGATGCTATAAAAATAAAATGAGATGCCACATGCAACAATAACTTTAAAACTTGTTATCATTATACATTATATGTTCTCGTTCAAGTTGCTGTATTCAACTACAGATGGTGGTCAGAAACATTTGTTCCTATGCACGAACTCTTGTTGGGTTTCATTCATTTCTTTATAACCATATGTGTACAGAATGCACAGGTTTGAAAATTTGTACCTCAGGATTCTTAAGCCTTTAAAGCTGCTTATAATTGAAAGTTTTTAATGTCCACTGAAGGGAATTTACACTGTATTTACGACCTGCACATAATCATTACCTTCCAGTAAAAATGACTCATTAAATAAAAAGCTATTTTCACCCATGAGCTCTTAGGATATATTTGCTTACTAAAGGAAATCCAATAACCTCCTGCTCAATATGTTCTGCATTTCTTATTACAGTTATTTGGGGTTCATATGTCTATTCAAGGTTTGCCAAATCTGAGTGACTCACAAACACTAAAAGACAGAAAACAATAACAAGAAACACACAAGCTAACAAAACCACACTCATTTTCCGAAGTGAGAGATGCTAGGATCCATTTGAGAGGGACAGAGAACTTCTGATCTTTATTTGGCTTCTGGTGAGAAGCCAAAACATAGCAGGGCTGCTGTTTCCAACATCTTTATTAAGAATCCCATGTGCCAACTAGGAAAGATTCCGCTGCAACAGAGAGAAATCTTCTTGAAAGTGACAGGCCGTCTACTCAAACCTGGGTACCAAGCTCTGTATGTTAACTGAGTATCTAAGGTCACCAGAATGATGAACTATTTGCCCCAAAGCAAACACTACCTCTGTGTTACCCACACGGTTGCTTTCCCACTATAGCTCTGTCTGCCTGAAATCAGAACTGGTACTAGACAAAGCAGATGATTTAATTTTACTAAGGGCTGGAAATTCGATCTCACAGCTGGAGAAACTGCATTGGGTTTGATCAGAACAAAAGAAGGCAGAAACCTCTCCCTCCCACCTACCCCCACTAGTGGCCTGGCCAGCCAATTCCAGCAGAGAATATTCAACAGCCCAGTGTTCACCCAGGGAAGCCAGAGGACCAGGATTGGGGGCGGGCATCACTGTGTTTAACAGACCCTGCCAGGAGCCACAGGGGGATCGTTGTGTTTGTTTGTGTTTTTCATAGCTCCCTAATATTTTATAACGACAATGCTACTGTTTCTCATTTTAATGCGTAGTGTTTTCATGTTGGGCTTATTTATCTTACCCCAAACAACATAATAATTGCAGAGTAGAAAACCACTTTGGGAAAAAGAGTGTTTGCATATGCTAATGATTTCATTTCAACAGTTCCATGACTAAAAACTGAGCATGTGTAATTTTTTTTTAAAAAGTGTGCTTTCATCTTTGCTTCAAATGCTAGGTATGATGTTTTTAGGGCAGTATACAACAGAATGTAAAATAAGTTGTAAAATACCATAGAGGATGGTCACCAAAAATCTTCACAAGTGTAAAGTGAACATACAGTCAACTCCAGCGTAAGCCATTCTGGTAAAAGGTGATGTCTGCTTATGGCCAAGTCGGTAACTCCACACCTCAGTAATAAATATGGTTAACGATGACAACCTAAGACATCAAAAGCATCTTCTAAATCATGGAGACAGCTCTGAGCAAAACAGTGTGTGCATGCTTACAAGTCCTCAGCTCAAGGCTCAGTGGTACCACTGACCAGCTCTGGGGCTGTGGAAAAGTCACTTTATCTCAATAAGTCTCATCTTCCTCAAATGTCAAAGCAGGGCACTGGGCGAAATGTGCTCCAAAGAATCATCAAAGAGTTTTTAAAAATCCAGTTCAATTATAATTTTAGCAGAAGGTGTATTAAATTTCTCCAATTCTTTGAAAATTAGTAATTTAGGTACAGGGTGTGTACATGTTTATTTTATTAAACAGGACAGAACACTTCCACTTTGCCTGCACGCATGCCTTATCTTCCCAACTAGAATAGATGTCCTCCAAGCAAGGAACCAAGATCCACTCCCAGCAATTAAGACATTACACCTGCTCAGCTGGACACGTTTTAATACAATACATTTGATAAAAATGAAAGTACAGTTGCTGTGAAACAGTGTCAGAAAGACAGACTCTAGAAGGAAGATGGGAAATAGTTATATAACTAACAAGGGAAAAAGTTTTTCCTCTTATGACGTAGGCACGTTGAAGTTAAAGGAAATTTGAGATGGGATACATTTACAAGACTTTTGAGTCACTGGAAAATACTTTAAAACAGGATACTTCTGGGTTGAACAAATCTGCATTTACAATTGTGTCTTTTAAATTATATTCTTCCTACAGTTCATAGTGATTTTGTTAATCACAAAGAGTAGTTACAGAGTTTGTCTGTGGCAATCAACCGAGTTTGTGCCCCATCTTTCTTGCCTTCCTCCAAGTTGAAATAATAAGTTTCCACATCTAAAATCCCTTCAGGACTTAATCCAGAGGCCATCTTCTTAGTGAGGCCTTCTTTGGAACACTCCACCACCTGATTTTTCCGCGTGATTTTTCTGCTTAGCGCTTAAACCCATCTAACATATTATGTTATACTTATCTTGATTATTATCTCCTTCTCCATTAGAATGTTAAAAGGATAAGGATTTCTGTCCATTTGATTCGCTGGTCTAGCTTGCTGCCTAGAACAATGCTTGGCACATAGTAGGTGCTCAATATATATAATATATAATAACATACCATATATGAAAATACCAAATACATAACATATTATAACTTGTATAACATGTAATACTATATGATGTATATATTATAAATTATGTTGTTTTATATTATATATTTCATATTATAATTATGTTTATATTATATACTGTATTATATATTATTATATTTAGTACATATTCTATTTTGCTTATATATATTCATTATATTATATATTGCATGCTATAATATATAATTCCTATTTTAATGAATTGTTGAATATTGTAGATATTCCCTTTAAGCTCCTAGCAAAAAGGCGCATAAGAAAATCGATGCACACGGCAGCGGCAGGGGTGGGGGCAGGCATTTTTCTAAGAGGACCCAAACATGTGGGCTCCACGAACAGTGTGTGGTCAGCACAAGAGCAAGGGCTGGGAGTTAGATGATCTGAGTTGAAACCTTGGCTCTGCTACTTCCTAGCTTTGTGAAATTTGGCAAGTTATTCAACCACTCTAAACTTCAGTTCCCACTCCCATAAATCTGGGGTCATAAGAGTCCTTGGTCCATAAGTTTAATGTGAGGACTGCATGAGTTCCAGTACATAAAACACCCTGCAGAGCATCTAGCAGATAACAAGCTCTCCAATAAAGTGCTAGATGATGGTGGTGATGATACCAATGAGGAGGATAACAAAGATGATTGTATTGTGACAAGGAATGAAGATGGGAAAGTAAGTTCAGCAGACAAAGTTCTCACAAAATCCTCAGCTTCTAGTCTCTCTTCTACCTCCCCCTGAATTTCTAGCCCATGAATTCATGAACAAACATTTGATAAAATAGCACTCAGATGACAAGAAAGGAGAGGTGTTAAAAAGAGGTTTTGCCCACATCAATCAAAGAATATGAAGTGCTGGCACTTCTTCCCATGCAGTTCTTAGCAGTCCAGGGCCCAGAGAAACAGGAATCACAACACCCTGACAAATCAGAGCTATGGGGAAATGTGTCACTTTGTGTAACTGAGTTTTGTAAGTAGCTTAGCATCTGCTCAGGTAGGCATCACAATTTTATGGGTTATGTTTCATTTTGCTTAGATTTTATTTGTTTGTTTCAACGAAAAATCTTTCCCAAATACATTGCAATTCTCTGCCCAGACCCTGTTTGTGCATCGCCAAGATCCACTCAATTCAGTCCGCTCCACTACTCTCCCACAGCCTCAATTGTTCACCAGCTTCCTGTGAGGAACCCTCAGTGCTACAGCAGGAAAAGGGGCTCCCTCACAGTAACGCAGGAATGCTGACCAGGCTGTACCCACAAAGTATTGGCTTTCCCACCAGCAGCCCAAGCACACCCAGTGCAACCCAGAAGAGTTGGGGTGTTGATGCCCCCACCTGGTGGCAGATCTGACCAATAAGAGGTCAAAAATGGGAAAGAGCCAAGAGAAAAATTGCTTGCCCTTCCCTCCAACTCCAGGCCAAATGGCCCAAGATGCAGAGGTTCTAAGAGGCCTCCCTGGAGTCGGCAGGGTGACTGAGAAACAGGCTGGTTTTTGTTGTAAAGCTGTGACTAATTTAATAACATACCAATTTATATTTGGACTCTCTTCCTTCAGGCCTGGCTTCCTTCTTTCCCTCGCTCTTGTTCCCCTGGGATTGCACCCTTAATAAAAACATTAGCATGTACTGTAATTTTTGCCTTGGGCTCTGTTTTCTAGGGAATCTGGGCCTCTACAATGGTTGGGACTCTTCATTATAATGATCATCTCTTATATTGTGTGGTAATGAAGTGATGGGCTCCCTTTGGGTCAGCCCTTAAGGAGATACTTAGGGCTGTTCATCCAGAAAGTGTCTGAGGTATAGTGATTAAGAGCTCAGACTGGTGCTGGCCTGCCTCATTCAAATCCCTGCTCTACCACAAGCTGTGAAACCCTGGACAAGTAATTTAAAATCAAGCTTTTGTTTCCTCATCCATAGATGTCGATAATCGGAGTACCTACCTTACAGAATCCTTGTGAAAAGTAAATGAGTGAATACTTTTCAATGCCTGGCACGTAATAAACACCAGTGGCAATGGGGGTTAGCCACTGATTTCTCTCCCTGTCCGATGAACAGGGTTATTCCTCGTTGTTGTTAGTATGCCTACCTACAGCAATCTCTCTGCTGTGCAGTTTCTAAAATACTGTAGGACTATACATCAAGAAGTCTAGCTTACTAGAACTGTGTGCAAAGTAAAATTTAAAAGCTCTAGGTAAAGGGCTTCCCTGGTGGTGCAGTGCAGGAAAGAAGAATCTGCCTGCCAGTGCAGAGGACACGGGTTCGAGCCCTGGTCCGGGAAGATCCCACATGCCGTGGAGCAACTAGGCCCGTGCGCCACAGCTACTGAGCCTGCACTCTAGAGCCCGCGAGTCACAACTACTGACACCCGTGTGCTTAAAGCCCATGCTCCGCAACAAGAGAAGCCACTGCAATGAAAGCCCACGCACCGCAATGAAGGGTAGTCCCTGCTCGCCACAACTAGAGAAAGCCCACGCGCAGCAATAAAGACCCAACGCAGCCAAAAATCAATAAAATAAAATGAATTAATGAAAAAAGAAAAGGTCTAGGTAAAAACCCAAGAGTTCATGTATAGCAGAACAAATTCATTCTAACGATTATTTAGAAGGCTCCCAATAGCAATTTTTGCTTACACTCTGGTTCTCGAACATATTCTACCAAATTATCAAGTTCCAATTTAGCTAATTATACATTTTTGAGTCATGTGGTATGACTGTGGAATATAGAATTCTGACTTAGCATTAACACCTTTGGGTGTCTACACTACCCTAGCTGTGAAACACAGGAATTTAGTGACCATAAATGAAACTCTTACTCATTCCAATTCTGATTATTTGCCTTCTAGGATAAAACTACCTGACAGACAGATGGACGATGCCTGCACTTTATTTATTTATTTATTTATTTATTTATTTATTTATTTATTTTTGGCTGCTTTGGGTCTTCGTTGCTGCGTGCGGGCTTTCTCTAGTTGTGACGAGCGGGGGATCCTCTTCTTTGTGGTGCGCGGGCTTCTCATTGCGGTGGTTTCTCTTGTTGTGGAGCACGGGCTCTAGGTGCGCAGGCTTCAGTAGTTGTGGCATGCAGGCTCAGTAGTGTGGCTTGCGGGCTCTAGAGCGCAGGCTCAGTAGTTGCGGTGCACAGGCTTAGCTGCTCCATGGCATGTGGGATCTTCCCGGACCAGGGCTCGATCCCGTGCCCCCTGCATTGGCAGGCGGATTCTTAACCATGGCGCCACCAGGGACACCCCGACGCCTGCACTTTTAGCAATCAGGACAATGTTTTATGAAATTGTTATGTAAAAGTTAATCACCGTGTTTTCCATTCAAGGCTCATTCAGTCTAATCATGTGGCAAATATTTCTTTAGAAGTATACTCAGGGTGTGAGAAAGATATGTATAACTCTACCCAGGTTCGGGGAAAGATGCTGATATGCATGGGAACAGGGGATAGACAAACATGGAAGAAAACCTTAACCCTGTTTTGTTATCACCACAGCCTCATTCAAGATCTCAGGGCCTCATGCTGGCTCGATATGATGTGATATCTATTGAATAGAATTCCCTATTAAAGCTGACCTCAAGTCAACGTTTATTTTTTAAAATAACAGGGCTTTATCAAGGTTCCAGAAACATCTTACCAATGCCAGCAGCCCATGGGGATGGAAATTACCAATTGTGTGATGTGCTACTGATATGTACGGTATAACAGCAATAAATTAGATTATCAAAAAACACTTTCATAATAATGTTGAAATTCTGATTAAGTGAAACCCCTAATGGTTTAGGGGAAACCTCAAAATCATGCTTTTAGGATACAGATAATGAGTCAAAGCAAAAGAACTCTGTGACTGTCATTAGGACAGCTCTCAAAGACCCTTTTTCCTTGGCTTCCAGATCCTAGTGTATACTTCCTAGTGAATTCCCAAATAGGTGTTATGAAAGAGAGTGGGCCCAAGGAACAATGCATTTCTCTCACCAGCCAACCACTCAGAAAAGGCAGTGAGCTCAAACCTGTATTTTTTGAACTTGCAGACTTCTTACTCTTCAAGTGCTGCTTTGGCTACACACTTCCAGGGCACCTCCTTGAGATAATTGGAGATATCAGGGAGCCAGATCCACTCACATGCAACCGTGATCTTATGTCCTTTGCACAGTTTTGTCTGTTGGTTCAACAATACATGAGAGTGACAAAAACAGTAAACCTGGACTAGGGGTCGGCAGTCTACAAATCAGGCCTAGCCTTTGTGGCCTGGCCCAGCTCAGTCCCTCCCTCCAATGATCTTGAAGACTTAATTTCTTTCATAAAAATGTTCATTTACCAACACTCCAAGGCAGATGCACATTTAATATGAAGCTATCAAAGTCAAAGCTTCCAAGCCCCATAGAGGACCCTAGCAATGATTCACAAGGTTACACATTTCTATAAATTTTGCAAAAGTAATATACCTAAACCACAATCATTTAAACCTTCTTTCTCTTTCCCCTCAACTTCTCCTCTATTATACTCGGAATCACCAGATAAAGTAGTTGTAAGCATCTGAGGGATCTAAGGGAGAATGAGTTGAAGGTACATTAGGTTTGCATTTAGTGGCATATATTTATGTGGTTCACCATCAATTCCATGTATAGACAAATTGTTGTTAGCTGTCCAGTGTAGGAACGGCTTCCCAAAACCCTTCTACTACCCACTGCACCGAGACACCCAGCATTGTAGCATGGAAGTGAAGGGAAAGAACTTGTATCACCACATGACCATATCCTGGGGTGGCCAGCACTAGAATTACGGCCATTGGGAAGGAGAAACTAGGTACAAAATGTACAGAGCCAGGAGCTAGTCTGTGGAAAATTCCCCAATCATTAGACATGTAAACTTGTAATTAGAAGATTTGGTTCTTGCCTATAGAGTCAAAATCAAAGTTCTGCAGCAAAGTTTTCTCCTGAAATGAGTTCTTTCCTTTGGTGGATTAGATTCTCAGACATGGAAATTACTAGACGTTTTTTGTTTACAGAGCACAGGCCTGTAGCAGTTACTATTAAGAGCAAGTAGATCTGCAACAGCTCATATGAGAAATAAACTTGATAGAGATGTTTTCAACTTTGACACCGATGGAGAGAATACACATAGCACTACCAATAACAAGCTGTGACTCTAGAGAAGCATTTCTAAACTCTCAGTGAAAAAACAAACTTCACTCAACCACGTTGGAGGAAAAATAATCTTTCTGCACTTTTTATAGAAACAATTACAAGATTATTATCCTATAAGAGGCAATCAAAGAAAAAAGGCAACCAAAAAATCAACCAACAAAATTTTATATTTTTCCTGAGCTTTGTGATATTTGTGTTTGTTGGCTTTCAAACTCATGAGTTACTGTGATTTCTTTCCTCATTCTAAACAAATACAAAGATTTTGTAGTCATACTTTTTATAATTTTTCTCAAAGCAGGCACACCAAATTGCATGAGCTTTAAGCCTCACAAAACCTGGATCCATTTCTGGGGTTATGCATTCCTTGACAATTAAGCCTTGCTTATATATCATAATCAACTGACTTTAATGCCCTGGTTATCTCTCAGACTGCCTTGTCTCTAACTGGAATTTGTAAAAATCATCCCACAGTGCCAAAGGGTGATGTTAAGGCCGCAGTGAACATGATGAATGGCCAGCACAAGGCACTCACTTAACGTTGTGTCACTTATGTATCCCACGGTTTTCAATTACATGCTTTTCTGTCTCTACTACCCATCCTTGACTTAATCATCTATGCATCTTCTTCAGTGCAAAGCACTGTGCCTGCAGAGAATCTGTGCACTATAACTGTGGCAAGTAGAGAAGGAAGAGGTGGAGGGCGAGAGCAAAGAGGCAGACTTTTAAGAATGTGGAGAAAAACTGAAAATGGTTTAAGCTCTATTTTATAGACCTTGGGGCTAAACCACAAAGCCTTTATGTTTTTACCATAACGTGTGTGTGTTTGTGTGTGTGTTCCTGTGTGTGTATGCTGGTGTGTGTGTACCTCAAATTCTTATCTTAATTCCTTCAACATTTATTCACTTTTTGACTCAAGACATTTCCTATTCAATACATTATTTTTACTTGGTACTATTCTCACTAGCATGCTGCTTTTTAAAAGCAACTCGAATATTAACTATGCTATGTAAATGAAAATTGGTGAATTTAATCACAAAGAGTGTGGCCCTAGAGGAGCTACTAAGTCCTCCAATGTCCAATGGGAAAATTTAGAGAGTCCTATTATATTCAATCATTGTATACCAGTGCCCAGAATTTAATATAAGTTGAAGTGAATCTCACACACAACTCTTTGTAGATTCTGTCTGTGGATAAGACATGCGTTCATAAAAACTGGCAAGCTAAAACTACAGGCTGCAGCCCATTTTCATTTTCATTTCATTTTCTTTTCAATGTAACACTGTGAATGTAGCGGCATCGCATAAATATTTATCAAATTCTATAAACCTTCCAAATGTAATGATAAATGAAAGTATCCTTCAACATGCACATAAAACACCTGCCAAAAAAACATTTTTAGAAGACTGAAATGAGACGCAAGCTATCCGAAGTCACAGAAGGCAATAAATTTATCCCACTACCTTCTGGAGAGCCACTAATACATGAAGCAAGCATTTGATTGTTTTTGTAACCTCTGCTTACTAGGCCGCTGAAATTTTATCCTTTGTTAACTGAAGAAGTCAATATAATTCAGTATTACTTGGCACTGAGGAAATCATGACCCTGGCATGAAGGGCCAGGTAAGCCATAGGAAACTTCTATTATTAAAATATAAAAGGAAGACTGACTTCAGAGAAAAGACCACACAAGTTTAGGTTGTTGGCTTGCCACCCTATTTGGATTTCGTCTTTATGATGGTCACTAGTTTTATCATTTACTAATTACCTAGGGACAACAGCAGCTCAAAGTTGATATACGAGGCAGGCATAATTACAGATTCGAACCAACAGTCTTCTATTAAAACCTAAACTGCCTTCAGCCAACAGTTAAGAAAAAAAGGTCAAGAAGAAGGCACGTGCTGAAAAGAGTAATAAAAACATGCTCTTCATTATTTTCCAGAAGCTTCTAATCCTCTCTCTGGCCTGATTTACATGACAACTATACATTCATCTGAATGCTATGGAGTGTTCAGGGCTCCTCTGGGAACATTATATTTCTCTCAAATAATTATGATCAAGAAGTCTAGAGCTAAGGTTAAAAATCCAGAGCCGAGAAAAGTTTCTGCTATCACTTGATCATAACTTCATTCCTCTCCTTTACTTGCTCTGGTCCCAGGGGCAAATTGTGAGCCAAAATTCAGTGATTCTCTTTTGACCTAGACGGGTGGAGACAAAATATCACCTTGAAAATAGAATGAGGATGGGGAACACCATCTAGTTTGGAATTATCATGAATTGCACCAAAGCCGCCGAGTAGCATCTGCCTTACACCTCAAATTGTCAAAAAGGAGTTTAACAGGAAAGTTTGGGGAGAAGAAACTGGAAAGATTAACAGCCAACTGTAAGATAAAATATGATTTCTGGTGCCTCTGAATATCAGAAAAGGGAAGCTTATATTTTATGACATTACGCAAGAAACATGATCCTATGGATATTACCCACCTTTCTAAATATCTGTGTTGGGACATCCAATTTCTGCAATGACAAAAGCTTCTCAAATTTCTAACAATACATATTTTCCCATTCTTGGTTTTCATCCACCCACTCTTGACTCTCTAATGATTAGTCTGCAGATAAAAGAGTATTAGACTCAGCACTGACAGCCAGTAAACATTCTTCAGTTGAACTAAATAAATAAAAGCTCTATGTATTTATTCTTTCCCTGGCCACCTGTTGAAATGAATCCTTCTCCCTATAGAAGATCAAGTGTAGTATCTCAACACTGGAGAGCTTGAAATATCCTGGTCCCACTATAGAAGGCCCAGGTCTGATACCTGTAGCTCTCTGTGTCACCACTGCCTGTCCCAGTGCCTTCCACAAAGGTAGTGTCCAACTAACGTTAAGTTATGAAGACAGTAGTGAGAGCTGTCACTTACTATATTAGGCTGTATTATTATTCAGTAATTATTATTGTTAATTATTCAGTAATTATTCATTCCTCTTCCTCCCTCCCTCTGTAAGAGAAGTACTACTCTGTACCCCACATCAATATTGAACTTGGCCCCAAGACCTTCTTTGGCCAATGGAATGTGGGCCAGTCTTGAGCAGAGGCTTTAAGAGGCACCACAAACTTCCATCAGCCTCTTGCACTCCTGATATGACTTTGAGAACACGACATCCCAGACAGTGAGTACTCCCTTCAGCCTGGGTCCTGAAGTAGGAAACACATGTAGAACAGATCGTAACTCAATCTACAGCCTGCAACAACTTCAACTGTCTTCCCAGACTTAAGAGCAAGAAGAAAAAAATGTCTGCTTTTATAAGCCACTGAAATTTTGTGATTGTTTGTTATGCAGTAATAATACAGAAAAAATCTGACTAATATATATGCTTAGCAAGGTTATTACGGCACACTGCAGTGGAAAAGAGGGGAACTGACATGAGATTTGGAGTCCATTGCACTAGAGCATCCAGTTCTAACGACTTCCAGATGCCTGACCCTGTTTGGGCAAACCTCACTGAACCTCACTGTGCTGGATTACTGTGACAACTAGAAAGTACCCACAAAGCACCTAGCATAGTGCTTAGCACACAATAGGTACTTGATAAATGGAAGAAATAATATAATTAGTAATAACAGATGGTAAAATATCTTCCTAACTACCCATGATTAATGTGCTAAACTGGAAATTGTTTATCTGGATTATATACTTCTTTAACACCAGGTAAATAAAACAGTGAAGTCATTACTCAAGTTTGCAGTTTACAAAAAAATCTAGTAGAAAATCACTGTTTAAAATGTACAGTGTGTTCTGTATAAACCTTCTAAAACTTCTGAGTAGTCAAGAATATGCATTCCTATTATGTCAAAGAATAAGAATGCGTTCTTTGTGAAGGAAAAAAAAGATTAAATTGCATCTTCCAGACTGGTCATTTAAATTGTCGTCAAATCCACTGTAGTTGGGGGCCCCTCAGTTAATCCATTTACTGTGAACATTATTAAACATTTATTAAATGCCCGTGCATGGTAAAGAATTTCAGAGGTATGGTTTTGTTCACTGAGCTCCAAAAAGGTCAAGAACATAAAACTACTAAATGGATCAACTAATCCCAGCATAAGCTGTCTCACAAAACAGGAGCACTGCAATTACTGAAGCACAGAAATAGATTTTGATCCATTGGGAAGGCATTCAGAAAACTATCACCACTAATGAATAACAGAAAATTTATTTGGATTGGAAAATTTGACTAGAAAAGAAATTTATCTAAAATATGAGCTCAATTCCCTGCCTTTCCAAAGAATAAGGAACAGGATTTTACAGAAAAGATATAATCTGATAGACACACTCTAAGGAGCCCAGGTAAATTTACAGTAGTGTTTCTGAACCACACACAGAAGGATCGCTTGGAGTGCCTGAATGAAGATCCCTCAGCTCGGGCTTCCCTGGTGGCGCAGTGGTTGCGCGTCCGCCTGCCGATGCAGGGGAACCGGGTTCGCGCCCCGGTCTGGGAGGATCCCACATGCCGCGGAGCGGCTGGGCCCGTGAGCCATGGCCGCTGAGCCTGCGCGTCCGGAGCCTGTGCCCCGCAACGGGAGAGGCCACAACAGAGGGAGGCCCGAGGCCCGCATACCACAAAAAAAAAAAAAAAAAAAAGATCCCTCAGCTCCTATCCCAGACCAACTGAATCAGAATCTTTGGGAATCAGGCCTGGGGATCTGCATTGCTGACAAACTCTCCAGCTGATTCATGGGCATGCATAAGTTTAGACTCATTAAACAAGGCAAGCCACCACAGAACCTTTGCCGGATGACTTAAGGTTCTTGAAAGATGAAAACTCCAGCAACTTTAGGCCGTTTTATTATGCCCAAGGAGTCATATGAAACAACAGAGTCCGAACTTAAGACCCAGTAACCGCTGTAGGGCTAAACAACCACTCATTCTACCAGCAGCTCAAGCCATGATTTTTCAAGCTTGGAGGTGAAGAGCTGATTGATCATTCAACAGTAACGCAAACCCAATAGTGCCATGGTGATGGCTTCTCTTGTTGGACATACATTTGCCAAACTTCTCCCTAACCCTAGCATCCCCGTGGCACAAGTCCAGGCAATCATTCCTCATCAGCTTTTTGGGCTGGGATGTTAAAATCTGCAAGAAGTGAGACAGAAGGAAGATGGTTAAGGACATTACCATACGGAAATTCTAATCTTCATAAAAATTTCAACATTAAGTTGAAACTTTTTTCCTATAACCTAGAGAAAAAGATAGTTTTACTTCCTAAAAGAGGGAAACAAAATGAAATAAAAAGGAGGAAAAGATTGGGATTGACATATATACACTAATATGTATAAAACAGATAACTAATAAGAACCTACTGTATAAAAAATAAAATAAAATAAAATTCGAAAAAAAAGGAGGAAAAGAAATAGTCACTATGGTTTTAAAAATGAATAATTCTCTAGGAAAGTAAATCAGAAACATGGGTAATGAATGCAAAGAAAAGAGCACTGAGTTAGGACTGAGGAGAGCTGGTTCTAGATCTAAATCCTCTAATGGGTATGTGGGTTTGCACAACGCACTTAGCTATTTGTTAACCCAAGGAGTTGATGTCATAAGAAAAGAGATTTTTAAGTCACAAAGCAATGTCAAAATGAAAGTGGCATTATTATCACTCATGGCAAAACTTATTTTATACAATCCAGCATGTAAGGGAACAATGCAAAGTAGGGAGTTGTTTTTACAACAGAGGCAAAAGACATCAACCTCTTGGAGTCAAAAACACTAATTTGAAAACATACATGCACCCCAGTGCTCACAGCAGCACTATTTACAACAGCCAAGACAAGGAAGCAACGTAAATGTCCATAGACAGATGAACGGATAAAGAAGATGTGGGGTGTATATATATGTATAAACACACACACACACACACACACACACACACACACACACACA
>NC_041229.1:41296278-41315010 GCF_002837175.3 Physeter macrocephalus
CTCAACCATAAAAAAGAACAAAATAAAGCCATTTGCAGCAACATGGATGGACCTAGAGATTATCATACTAAGTGAAGTAAGTCAGACAAAGACAAATATCCTATGATATCATGTATATGTGAAATCTAAAGAAAAACAAAATCAACTTATTTACAAAACAGAAACAAACTCATAGACATAGGAAACAAACTTATGGTTACCAAAGGGGAAAGGGAGTAGGGATAAATTAGGAGTTTGGGATTAACAGATACACACTATTATATATAAAGTAGATAAACAACAAGGACCTACTGTATAGAACAGGGAACTATACTCAATATCTTCAAATAACCTATAATGCAAAAGGATCTGAAAAGGAATATGTATATATATACACACACATATATACATACACACACACACATATATATAGCTGAATTGCTTTGCTGTACACCTGAAACTAATACAACATTGTAAATCAACTGTACTTTAGTAAAAATAATTCCTATTTATGTAAAGAATTATAAAAGCAGCTACATCATCAGATGACTATACACACATTTTCTGAAATAACACACAAGATGAGAACAAAATAGCATGGTACAAACATGGAAAATCTAGGCCACTCTCACCAAATTGCTCCCGCTCTTCCCTGCATCAAGCTACACCAAGATGAAACTAATGAAAACAACTCATTGTGGCTTGATGTAGTCATGAAGGTTGCAGTTGTTAATGATTCAGCCTGACACCTTCCTGTTGACCTACCTACCTACATCCACCTGAGTCCCAAAGGTAAGTTTCTCACACTGAAGAGCCACACAAACAGTGGGACTGTGAGGAAGAAGGAAGGTGATTAATGGCTGGTGCCATCAGCCAACAAGCCCAGGATTGTAAGGACTTTGAAACCCGTTTAACACTTTATTGCCTTAAAGATTTTAGATCAACACCAAATTCATGTGTATCTAGGAACATGCAAGGAAGCCCATACTTGTCTTTAGATGGGAGACAGCAGTGTATACTGCAGTTACTCAGAGCTAAACTTGAAACCAGGCTCCAAGTTATGTATCTTCTCTGAACATCAGTTCATGAGTTGATGAGTATTAGTTTTGGAGGGGCTGTTGGGAGAATTAAATAAGACCTGACTCTAAAAGCCTTCATATGGTGTGTTGTCTATTACAAGTACTCAATGAAGTCATTATTATTAATAGTAAAGTATTAGCATAGAATAGACACCCAGTAAAGGTTACTGCTTTTTCTTTCTCATTTTGTACTTCAAAGGTAAAAATATATTCTAATCAAATGACAAGTTATATATAATAAGATAGAGTATATCGCTACATCAGAACCCAGTTTTCTTGACATTTACCTTTTCCTTCATTATGGCTATGGAGATCAATTTTACAATTTACACCAGCCAAAATGAGAAACCATTTATACCAAAAATTTACAATTTACAGTTTAAATTTTTGGCAGTATACATAGTTTTGTAACTCCTATCCAATATTTAATACTTTCTCAAACCCTTTTTCTAATATAATTAATGTACAACTAGTATCCCTAAGATGACACCTTCCCACTATCTGTTTTCTTCCCCATCATCATCATCATCATTCCTGGGAACAAAACACCCTGTGAGTGTTGTAGAAAATGATTTACTGGATACAAATGTGCCCCCAAACTGTAAAATGCTAATAGTACCATTCACACAGGAATAAAGACAGCCCCTGTCTTGAGATGTGTACAATCTAGAGAAGACTAGAAAAAGGCACTGTGTTGATCAAGGAACACACACACAAGCAGGTGTCCAAGCACCTGTACATTTAAAGGCAAATAATGACAATAATAAGAATAGAAATAAAATCTATATCTGTATCTATGACAGTGTATAAATAAACAGGTAGGGGACAACAAAAATATTGGGACTGTTTTGTCCCATATTTTAAAGTGTTTCTGTAAAAGGTAAATCCTTACAGATAAAATCTTAAAACCATTTTTTAAATAAATAAAAGCCACAACATGCCTCCTCTAGTCTATCATGAAAACATTTGTAGAAGGTTGCCTCCATGCATTAATGGGGCCGATACAGTGCAAATGCCTGTCATTCAAGGGCCAGATGTGCCTGGGAAACACAAGAGACCAAGCAACTAATGCAATATCACTTTAGAAAAGCCTTACTATAAAGGGAAAGACTGGTATATAAGATCCATTTGAAAACCCATTTCACACTTCTAATTTAAAGCCAATTCAAATGTAATTAACTTTATTTAGTGAAGGTGAAGTGCACTCAACAGAGGTGACAATTATTTACACTTATTGAAAGATAACCTGGTGATGGCAATGCTGAACAAGAAAAACAAAAACCAGGGACTCCCACTGAAAACCACTGGCTATCACTGTATAAACAGGTCTTCTTACAAGTCAATGCATTCTACGGAAAAGCTTTTACTTGCATCACCTCTGCACCAAATGCAACCTCATTTGTCATTCCGTTTGAGTGCAAGAACAGCCATTCACTTTTCCAATGTTGACAATTCATGAGAAGAGAAACAACAATTCTGGCACAAAATATGAAACTTACCACTCTCGTCATCTATGTTGAACCTTCCAAGACCACTGCCATCCCTGATGGAGTACTGGATCTCTCCGTCCCTCCCGGAGTCCTCATCATGGGCAATAACCTGCAGCACACTTGCTCCAATCCGTGAGTTCTCTTTTACAGATCCGACAACAGCAAAGTCTGGGAAA
Source organism: Physeter macrocephalus (assembly GCF_002837175.3). Classification (NCBI taxonomy): domain Eukaryota; kingdom Metazoa; phylum Chordata; class Mammalia; order Artiodactyla; family Physeteridae; genus Physeter; species Physeter macrocephalus. Next base: position 41,299,003 of record NC_041229.1, read on the forward strand.
TAGGGAGTATGGAGGTTTTCATTGACGTCCACCACTTCCACCTCAACAAAGGAAACGGATGACAGAGAGACAGGCCGCCCTTTGTCTTTGGCCCGAACGGTGAGGTTATAGAACTGTTGCTTTTCATAGTCGAGCTCTTTGCTCAGGCGGATGGTGCCACTTGCTCTATCTATTTCAAATCTCCCATTATAATCATTGACCAAAGAATAGCGCACTTGACCCCCCAGTCCCAGGTCTGGGTCATGGGTCTCCAGCCAAGCAATGACAGTGCCAATGGGGAGATCTTCAAGAACCTTCACACTATAGCTACTGGGAATGAAAGCCGGTGAGCAGTCGTTGACATCATCCAAGAAAACCTTCAGGGTGACAACCGAAAACAGCTGCTGGCCACTTTCTGCCTTGTCTCTGGCTTCTATTTTTAAAGAGTAGTTTGCTTTGGATTCCCGGTCCAATTGATCAGCTACATACACGATTCCAGTGGAGCTATTGACGGCAAACTGCTGTGTATCTGTCAAGACTGAGTAAGTCACTTCACCATTAGAACCCAAGTCTTTGTCTCTGGCTTCCACTTGAATAATCTCAGTGCCGATACTTGAACTTTCAAGAATGTTAACTGAGTAACTGTCTTGAAGAAAAATCGGGCTATTGTCATTAGCATCCTCCACATTGATGGTGAGCAACCTCCACGAGGACTTTTGTGGATTACCTAAGTCATAGATAGTGATATTAAGGAGATAGAGGTCTCTGTGTTCTCGATCCATGGGCATAAGGACTTGAAGCTGCCCGGTCTCCATATCAATATTAAAACAACTATCCGTATTCCCATCGGATATTGTAAATAGCACCTTTCCATTGAAGCCAGAGTCGGCATCATAGGCTTTAATCTTCAGGATGTTAGCACCAACTGGCAGGTTCTCCTTCACGGCCACATCAGAAGGAAATGACTTGTCAAAATGTGGCCCCTGCCTATTAACTGAATAAAAGTCAAGAAATCCATCTTCCAGATTCAGCTTCCCATTTGCTTTGGCCTTAATGAGTAGTTTCTCTGCCAGCTTCTGAGCCACACGAGTTTCTCGGCAACTGAAGTTCTTTGAAGACACCTTCCCATGCAGGACTGAAATGTTAACAGACATAGGGTCCGCAAAATTCTCCCCATCGGTGGCTGTAATCCTAAGGGCAAAATTTCCATTTTTAATGCCAGGATTCATCAGTGACTTTTTAAGCTGCAAAACACCAGAGTCTGGGTTTAAATAAAAGAAACCAAGTTCATTTCCAGAGATGATTTTGTACTTTACAAGTTCCAGTTCATCGATATCGATCGCTGAGACAGCTGTAATATGGCCCCCAACTGGAAAGTCATAGGAAATAATTCCCTGGCAAGCCACTTTTTCAAAGAGAGGGCTGTTGTCATTGACATTTCCTATTCGAATAGTCACATTGACCTCACTTTCATGGCGGTACGGCGAACCCCAGTCAGAGGCTCTGACGATGAACCTGTATGTTTCTGGCGAGGATTCAAAATCCAATTCTTCAGTTGTGCTAATAACACCTGTAAACTGGTTAATGGCAAATGGCAACAAATTCAAGCTGGCAATACTATAGGTGATGTACCCATTTTCTCCTTTATCCTTATCAGAAGCTGAAACTGTCAAAACGCTTGTTCCCGCTGGAACACTTTCATTCACAAAAGCATCATACAGTGGCTGCTGAAATTCTGGGGTGTGATCATTCGCATCTTCTATGCTGATGGTGACTTGTGCTTTTAAATCTCCTTCTTTATTTGTCACCCCCAGTTTATAAACCTCCTTCTTAATGGTATTCAGTGCCTGTGCTGTGACGATCAGACCTGACCGAGGATTAATTTTGAAGTACTGTGCATCCTCTCCAGGGGATAATTTGTATTCCACATCTAGAGGTTCGGGACTTAATTTTACTATAGCAACCACGACACCAGGAGGGGAAAATTCACTAATGCTCACATCGTACTTTTCTTTTTCAAACCTAACTGGGACAGTGTCTCTTTTGGGGTTGGCAATGTGGACTATCTTTACTGCTGAAAATTTCTGAGGTGACCCCTTGTCTTTGGCTTGAAGAGTGAGATTGTAGCCATAGGGAAAGCTCTCCCAGTCTACCTGCTTCTTCTCCTTAATCCTGTACTCATTCATCCACTTTCCTTCCTTAGCCAGGAAGAACTGATCTAAAGGATCCCCAGCCACAATGGAAACAGACTCAATCTCTCCATTGGCTCCTTCATCTAGGTCATCCACTGTCACCAGCGCATATATGGGCTCTTTGTCCAGTGAGAAAGGAACATGAGTGACCACGTGGAGAGTTGGAGCGTGCTCATTAATTCGTTCAACGTGAACGTAAAGCTTTGCAGTACTGCTCACTCCATTGTTTCCATAGAGCTTCATCCCCCGGTCCACAGCCAAAATTTCCAGATCATACCTATTCTTTTCATCATAATTTAATCGTCCACTTAAAGAGATGACACCACTCGTGGGGTGAACTGAAAAGAGATCAACTTTGTTCTTAAAGTAGTAGTAGAATTCTCCATTGGAACCGATATCTGCATCTGTTGCTGTCACCTGGGCAACACTAGTCCTTAAAGGTGTGCTTTCTGTGATTGTAACAGAGTAGGTTGTGGGTGAAAATAAGGGTCTCAGATCATTCATATCTAAAACCTGTACGCTCACTTTAGTCCATGCTTCCAAATCTTCTCCTCGAACAGAACCTTTTACTATCAATAAATAATTGTCCTGAATTTCCCTATTCAATATGGCAGAATTGCCACCTTTAGTTCTTATTCTGAGAAAACAGAAATCTGCAATGATGACTTCCTCTGCTTTGAAAAAGCCTTCTTCATCTCCAGACACTATTCTGTATTTGATGTCCCAGGACAGATCTATCAAGGTGATGCCCATTCTACTCTGGCTGTTGACGTAGGTCCTTGCTGCCGAGTTCTCATACACGGTAGCATTATAAATGGAATGTGTGAAGTGGAAACCAAGGGGCCCGGTCCCCGGCAGCCCCTGAGAGACAGTGGCCAAAAGCTTGAGAAGCAGGAGGATGAGGCAAGAGGGAGGCCGTGTACCTACACAGTACCCCATAGTCATATCCATCACATCATACTTCCATCCTGGAGGGGGAAAAAGAGAGAGAGAAAAGATACATTAACCTAGAGGAACATGGGAGAAGGAACAGGAAATAACTGTTATGAAAGAGTGCTTTTTAAAAACTTTATTATAAAATCTTTTTACTAAAACATCAATATGAGAAAAAAATTAGAATCCTTACCACTACTAGATGACAAGGAATTCAAAACCACTAGGATTTAAATTTATCTTACTTGATTTTTTTTAAATGACACTTTTACACTGCTGATAGCATTGTTCATTGGTAGAAGATTTCTTGCATTCTGAAGGTCAATTTAGAAATATGTTCTGGAAGCCTTAAAAAGTGCATTTACCTCTGACATAAAATTACCTTCTAGGCAATTATCCTACGGAAATAATTAGACAATTGTACATTTAGAGCACAGTTTAAAATACAAAAGATTGAAACGATATTAACTGCTTATCAATAGAGAAGCAATTAATTTGTGGCACATTTCATAAGACAAAGTATATGAAGCCACTAAAAATAATGATTAAAAAAATAAATAATGATAAAAAGATGTATATTTTCCGATGAAGTTAAGATGTAATGCTAAATAAAAAAAATCATAAAACAGTATGTATATATGATATCATTCTATTACTATTTAAACATTTATATATACAACTGCATTTTTACATTTAAAATGAATTAACTGTGTTGTGGGTTTGAGGGCATCTTTGAATTTTCTAATATTTCTTCAGTTAACATTGTTCATCTATGGTTGTGTAATTACTTTTATAACTATGATCTTTAAAGAAATGTTTTCAAGGTATCACCATCTTCTGTTGTGTTGACTTTTAAACTGATCAAGATTAAGGCATAATCTACTACCATGAGGATGAACAAATCATGTAACAAAGCAGGAAGGACCATCCCTAAGGAGTTGCATGCGCATGCGCTGAGGGATATTCACAAGTGGACTGTGCCACTAAGGACAAGCGAGGTAAGAAAGATTTTGTGCAAGAAAAATTTAAAGAATGACAAGAGGGTTTTCCTGGTGGCACGGTGGTTGAGAGTCCGCCTGCCGATGCAGGGGACACGGGTTTGTGCCCCGGTCAGGGAAGACCCCACATGCCGCGGAGCGGCTGGGCCGGTGAGCCATGGCCGCTGGGCCTGCGCGTCCGGAGCCTGTGCTCCGCAACGGGAGAGGCCACAACACTGAGAGGCCCGCGTACCGCCAAAAAAAAAAAAAAAAAAAAAAAAAACAATGACAAGAGATTTATTTTCTTAAGAGTAACTGAAGGAATTACTTCCAATTAGTTTTATCAGCCACTATTAAATTTCCAAGTCACCAGAGCTCTATGACTATGTAGATTATCAAAACATTTTCCTATTTTAACTCTAAAATCTGTCAAGTGCTTTAAAAATAGAGAGGGGAAATGCTATTTAACAGGGAAGAGCTAAGTCTATTTATACCATGATGGCTCAGATTTTTAGAACAACCAAATGTATTCGTCTTCCACCAAGAAATATTCACCGGACCTTCCCATTTCCTCTCTCCGTCTCTTCTATAGGAAACAGAATGGGAGAGAAGAGGAGATAGGAAATGAATCCTTTAGCCGGCACACTGTGACTTAGCCCTTTTGTTACATTTAATCCTCACAACACCCTAAGTATGATTTCACCCAACTCCACGTTAGAAAACTGAAAGTTAGAAAAGTTAACCCACTTGGTTGGAACACTGGCCCAACCAATGTCTCCCGGCTGGTAAGTAGCAGAGCAGGATCTCAAACCCTGGTCTTTCTTGCTCTAAAAGCCATGCTTTTTCCTATCACACCACCATTCTTCCTAAATTATCTATAAGCAAGAATGAAATAATCAAGGTTCCCTAGAAGCACATATGACATAATTTCATTCTGTTGAACTAGTTAGTATTTATCATTGATGGAAAAACATAAAACCCACACATCCTCTCTATTTGATCTACATTCTGGGTTTAAACTAGTTGCAATCACTGGCTGCAAGCTAAAAAATCCCCTATGGAAGTTTAGCATCTACAAAGATATCTTTGTAGTTTATAAAAATATCCAAGGTTGGCAAGGCACATGCTATTATACCCTTTTTTAGATGAGAACATCAAACCTCATTTTCCTAGTAGCAGACTCTCTCCACACCCCACACATTTTCTCATTTTTTCCCCCCAACTCTGCCTTACAGGAGACTCTCATAAGTGAAATTCAGGGCCTGCATTTGCTTGGTTCCAACTGAGGAGGAAATATGCCTTGCTGCTGTCACCTGGTGAAGTACCAAGGAAACACTGAGTAGGTGGGTAGAAAGAGTACAGTTTACTATACGGATTTTGTAAGCAGAATAGACAATAAAAATGAAAAGCAGAAAGATGAGATGACTTTTTATAAAAGAAGTTAATTTCACATGCAGTTCCTCTGGCTGGCTGTCCTTTGGAAATGCCCCATGTGCTAAGTTGCGTGCGAAGCAGCAGCTTGGATGCAGAAGGTTCAGGAGAGTGAACGCCAGGGGACCAGTGCGATTGGAGGTCCCTCTCTGTGGAGGACACTCAGCTGAAAGATGGGAGTGACAGAGCCCTCTGTAGAGACCACAGATAGAAACCAGCAGAAGCTTTGATAAGAACCTGTATGACTCATGAGATTCTTTTATTTCATCATCTGAGAATGCTCCAAAGCAGAAGAGGTATTTTTAGGTTCACTATGAACACAGTGGAAGGAGACAAGGTTTTTATAAGAGGATGACCGAAGGCATGTGCACTCTCTTAAGGTAGCAAACAGGTTACTCCCAGCATCTCCAGGGAAATACAAAGCAAGTTTCTTTTTCTTTCTTTTTTTTTTTTTTCAAAGCAAGTTTCTGCCTCGTTTCCCACTCATAAGTCTACACCCAGGGCACTCCTGTGGTTTCACCAATACTTAGCCCAACGAGTCTAGACTCTGGTCACCAGAGAAGAAAACCATTCCAATGGTAAATTCAGTTCAACTGAAGTTTTCTTAGTCTGTCCCCCATCCCCACCCTAAGCCCTGATTGAAGGAAACCTGATGGGCTGAGCCGAACTTGGGCACCACTCTATTCCCAGCATGCAGTCCGGCATGTACCACCAACCACATACCACGTAGGAGGCATACAATACTGGTTTGCTGAACAGAATATTAAGGTACAGAAGTAAACAGAGGCCCAGAAGACTTTAACATGCTCAGTTTCCAAATCCCCAAGATAAGCACATCTTACTTCAGGAAACAGAATCAAGAAATTATACTGATTCATAGGAGCCTTAAAGAACATCTGTTTCAATCTCTTGAGTTTACAGATGTGGAAACTGAGGCCCATAAAGAGGAAAAGATTCCCTAACAGGAGGTCTCAGATCTCCCAGGTTCGAGCTGATACCAAATGGAAATGTGTATCAATTGAATTAGTTTTCCTTTGAGTTATATTACAATTTTAGCTCTGTGGTTTATCAACATTTTGCAGCCATCTTTGTTTTCTGACATCTTATTAGTCTCCCTGGTGTTACTGCCTCCTCTAAGTAGTTGATTGTTTATAAGTAAACACTGAAGTGCCCTGGGGGACAGTTACTTTTACAAAACCTTCTGGTCAATCCTTCAAAACACAGAATGCTATCATAATATGAAAAACATCATTCAAGTTAACGATGTGAAAATCAGTACTTTTGCATACTGAGTTTTTCTTTCAGCAAGATACACTGCTGGAATACTTTTCTTATAAAGCAGAATCAATGGTCTTAAATGCAAATGAAAAGACTTCAAACCACGCTGAAATGGAATTGTATTATTGTGCTCTGAAATTTGGATTTAACTCCAAAACACCTGAGCAGGACTGAGCTTGTTGGCTTCAGTTGTTAAAACCAAAAAAATACCTCATGAGGTTTTGGTATCTTTATTTTTGAAAAAAAAAAAAAAAAAAAAAAAAAAAAAAAAGTCCTATATGGCACAAATTATTTCAAAACCTTGACGTTTTCTCCATCAATTTAGAAAATAAACAAGTGCTAGAAGTGAGAAATTCTTTAAAATTCTGCAAAGTAAGTACTAGAATTAGTTTTTGGCTTCCTTTTTTTAGTATGCCAAGATGACTGTTAAGATGTTTTCTTTAAAAAAAGAGTCCTGCTTTTTCCACATTGAAGCCAAGCTATTTCTGAAGCCAATATGATAGTGATGGTGTTTGAGAAGCTCTGCACATTGATTTATTTTACTGCTTCTGGATTATTTTAAAGAAAGCACTTAGTTCCCAACCTCGGAGCCTATTTTCTACGACGTAGTAACATAATCAATAATTTTTGATATAATCTCCAAAGAGATCATCAAGTCATCAATCTTCAAGACATTTATTTTCCAGAAGCAGTCCAGCGTGCCTCACCATCCGGCCCTGCCCACTCAGATGGAGGGGATCTTAGCCTGGGATGTAGAAGGGCATGCGGATTTTCTTTCCAGGGATGAAAAAATACCACAGACCTCAGGGCAATGAACACTCTTACAAGGCCACCTCTCTAGGACTGTCTTGACTCAGTGGAGTCCTGGAGTGCCTCTACTTGCTTAGGTAACCTAGGGAAGCTGTATTTTGCCATCAGTAAGCTGGCCTTTTTAAACAGCTGGGATATCTGAACAGTAGAAACAGCATCTTAGAAAAGCATTCTATTTTTACTCCATCTCTTCGTAACTTACAGATTTTCAAAGGGTTTTGTAAGCCAGAGATGATGCTTGGGGAACGTGCTATGACAGCCTGTGAAACAAAGAACAAAGTCAGTCTCTGAAGGGCCGCCCCTTTACAGGCATCCTTGACGAAGATGCCTTATGTTCGAACTGCAAAGGGAAGGTCAGTCACGGCTCAGGTGTGCTGTGACTGTGTCTGAAACCTACACAAACGCCCTGTGTACACTGGTTCTAGAACACACACTCTGGTGCATGACTGTCTGGGTTTGAATCCCAGCACTGCTCTTTATTATTTTTTATTTATTTATTTATGGCTGTGTTGGGTCTTCGTTGCTACACACGGGCTTTCTCTAGTTGCGGAGAGCGGGGGCTACTCTTCATTGCGGTGCGCAGGCTTCTCATTGCGGTGGCTGCTCTTGTTGTGGAGCATGGGCTCTAAGCATGCGGGCTTCAGTAGTTGTGGCAGGCGGGCTCAGCAGTTGTAGCTCGCGGGCTCTAGAGCGCAGGCTCAGTAGTCGTGGCGCACGGGCTTAGTTGCTCCGCCGCATGTGGGATCTTCCCAGACCAGGGCTCGAACCCGTGTCCCCTGCATTGGCAGGTGGATTCTTAACCACTGCGCCACCAGGGACGTCCCTAGCACTGCTCTTTAGTAGCTGTGTGACCTCGGGCAAGCTATTTAACCTGTCTGTGCCTCAGTTTCTTCGACTACACAATGAGAATGATACTGCCTACCCAATCGGATTTGAGTTAATAAACATAAAGCACCTAAAATAGTCCATGGCACGTGCTAAGTATACAACTGCTGGCTATTAATATCATTAACTAAGGCAGTTTTTAGAGAGGGCAAAATCTGTGAGTCACAAGAGAGGGATAATGGAGGAAATTTACAACCTGCGCTGACATTTTTTTTTTTCCAACAAGAGACGCCACATCGAAGGGAAAGGAAAGGATGTCTTCTTTACTAAAAGCAAAGGATCACTCCATGAGACCCAAAGGTCAGAGATATCTGCCTTGAATAGAGGTTTGCCACTTACTGGCTGGGTGACCTTGGGGTAACACTTAAAGCTTTTTAAGTCTCAGTTTCCTTATCTTTAAAACAGGGATTATACCAGTTCCCACTCTCATGAAACAGGCTTACAACTGTGTCTGGCACACAGCAAATGTTTCACAAATATGCACTGGCACTATAATTATTAAGGTGTTCAGAAGAAGGGATACGAAGTAGAAAATAACTGAAAACTGGGCTGAGGATAAGGGGTCAAGAGGAAGACAATCCATGGGGTAGTCCATCCCTCATAGGAAAGATACCTTTCCACAGACCCAGGCTCCTGCCATGGGTTGGGGTCAGAGCCAGGGAGGGGTCTTTTGCATGGTAACATAGGCTAAGGGTTCTTGCCAAGGCTCTGTAACTCATTCCCGGCTCCTGAGTGTATACTTTCAAACTTAGGAAACTATAGCTGCATTAGGGAGCTACTCCTCAGATTTGGCCTTTAATTCCTGACAGGTTCTAGCAGGATTCCTCCTTGCAGTGATGAGCCCCAGCACAGCCAGATACTGCTGAGCCCTATCTTCCAGAGCAGCATATTTCGATATGGCTTAAATTACCATCCTCATGGCACTGCTTTATGTTCTGGGTCCTTGCTCCTGGAATCAGTTATGGACTGGCTGTATGACACACTTGGGAATAAAGTTTTACTCTCTGGCTGATGCTAATGGCTGCCTGAAAGTAGAAAAAATGTTTACTGTGTAGTTTTCTTAATACAAATCATTGTAGCTAGAGAGTGTACAGGATAATACACTAAGCATTTGCATCACAAATAATTCATGTCATGCCATTACTCAGATGACATTATGATATACTAAACCAGAGGCAAGGAAACCCAATGAGTTTTACAGACACAAGGATCATAAAATTGTTTCATCCAACAACCCAGTTTTAGAGTTGAGGAAACACACCAAGAGGGTTATGTAATTTGGACAAGGTCACACAGCTCACCAGTAAAAAAGCTAAAATTAGACCTCAGATCTCTACTGTGAATTTGTCTCGTTGCTATTGCTTCCTTTATAATACAGGTCTCTACTTGTTCATGCCTATAATTTTCCATCTTCTTAGATTTAGCTAAAATGCCATATACTTTATGAAGCAATCCTGGAGGTACCCCCCGCCATCCAAAAGTGAGCTCCCCATCTACAGCTGCGATTCTTAAACTTTAGCAAATGTCGGAAACATGGTAGGACTTGCTAAAGCTCACGTTGCAGGGCTCCACCATAGAGATTCTGGATCCGTTGATCTGGGGTAGGGGCTGAGAATTTCTTTTCTAACAAGTTCGCAGGAGATGCTGGCCTTGGGACGACCAGTACTCTGAGAACCACTGCCCTAAACTGTCTGTAGCTTATCTATATGCACCTCCTGATAGCACTGCCTTCCTTGTATCAAAGTTACTTATGTGTGTTTGTAAATTACATACTGGACAGTAAGCTCCCTTGTTTCTTCTTCTTTTACAGTATCAAACTTGAAAAGGCAAAACTTCAATCAATTTTTGTCAAGTGAAACTTGTCTAGCCAGTGTACACTGTAACTTCACAACATGCTCCAGGGAGAGGATGAAAGTGAGCATTGGACAAATCAGGAATTATAGTCATTAAACCTAGACACCTTGGAGAAATAGTACACCATTTCCAAAACTGTGTCCCATGACACATCATTCTACGATATGAAAATAGGTGTGCAACTAAAAAACGTTTTAGGAAATGCTGGTTGAACAAAGCTAAACAAAGCTAATCTAAATTTCTTAATTTAAAACTTCTTGGAACCTTTAGTATGCTCCAAAATAAACTTTCCCCATCTCCCTTCCTTAGTCACCTCTAATAATTTGACCTGCTTTGTTAACGCCCTAGGAAAGCACAATCTGTATTTATTGTATACTTAACAGTAGGAGAAGTAAAGTTCCTTGGTACTTGGTCAGGATTCAGAAATTCTCATTGCATGCACAGACATACTATGTAAATTGTGATCCCAAGGGATAGTATATGCACTACTTCTAAAATGTATTTGATCATGAATTTCCTCCCCATTCCTACCCCCTCCCCATACCACCACCGGCAGGAGAAGAAACAATATTTTGTGGGGGAAACACTGATTGAGTCCCAGCTAGATATTGTGGCTCAGACAGGTCAAACAGCTGCCTGGAAAGCTTTGGAGGTGAGGGCTAATCCCAAGATTCTTGAGACTGGTTCATTATTCTTCACCATATTACAGGGTATGTTTTCTCATTTCATTTCAACTAAGCTGAGACTTATCCCTGAAGAAACTGCTTCAATATTTGTCATATAAACACATCTCCATGCTCCAACTGAAGAAAAAGCTGAATGTTCTATAGTGTGCTGTATATTTTCTTTTCTCATTAAAAAAAAAAAAGGCAAATAGAGAATTTTCACAGTCCTATGAGCTACAAAGACTGGTATGAGGGGAAGAACCTTATTAATGTTAAATAATCATCCTTATATTTTCATAGTTTTTATTATCTGTTTTTACTTAGTCAATGATCAAAAGCAGTTTGCCAAATTAAAAATATTCTGAGATGCAAAACCTAAAACCAAGTTCATATTTCACACCTCTCTGGAAAATTCTGCTTGTCTACTTGAGCCCCAAGCCTAAGCAGGGTTTTACAAGCAAAAGAGTATTTCATGGACAAGGATAAGATATCAACTTCTGTCATTCTGAACAAGGACCAAATCCCAAACCAAAGCCTCCAGTTGGTTCTGCCAACGAGTCAAGCAGAATGTTACCCAAACCCAATCTTTTTCATTATAATAATACTGTAAATTCTCATTTTTTCCAGTTGTGCACATCTTTCTATTGTCTAAGAGTGGTGTCTCAGCAGAAAAGTCAGTCAGCATGAAGCAAGTGTAATTCAAGTTGGTCCTGAGAAAAATGGAAGATTCAGGCCACACAGCGGCAGTGTTATGAACACCCTCCTTTATTTTCTCCCCAGGTGCTAGAAATATTTCCATACAACAGTGGTTAATGTCAAGTATCATTTCATCAGTAAATGCTTCAAATTCAGGGGTAATTCAACCAGGGGCTATAAGAAGGAAGATTAGCATGTTGTTCAAGCCTTTTAAAAATCACTTTTCCCTCTGGAGAAAGAAATTCATCATGGGGTAAGAGAAAAAAAAAATGTATGGAGTGGATATAATTTGCTTCTATGCTTGGCTGTCTGGGAAAATGTTCCAGAAAAATGCATGATTTCAATTTTTCTCTGGTGGGCTTCTCTGACAGAAACCAAAGAGTAAATACATTAGTGTTCACTTATGCTCAAGATTTTTTTTAAATGAAGGGAAAAAAAGCAAAAAAGAGCCTTTTCCAAGTAATAGCATTTACTCTTGCATAACTGCCTGAAAGAAAAAAGAACCCAAATAGTTTCAGATGGCACAATTCTTTTTAACAGTGTTCATTCCAATAGTTAGGGGGCAAAATGCAGTTGAAGGGAAATGTGTTCTCTGAGCCCTTAGCTTAGTACGTTCTGACACAACCCATATTTACTGCTGTGTTAAGTCCCTGTGATCTGTCCTATTTCCAAAAGTTAACATCCTTTGAACCATCCCAATTGCTGTACCCCTTTAAAAGTGGGTCTCCTTCAAGGAAAAGAGTATTCTGCATAGTAAAATCAGGCATCAGGAAAGCAGAATATGGGGGAGCAACCCTCAGTACCTCCCTTTCCCACTGTGATAAGTGATGGTAATGTTAGGAAGTGCATCCTTGGGAGAGCTGAGGAAGGGTGAGGTACACACAGCTCTGGGACCAAAACAAGGTAACGGGGGTATCAGGTTTCCCTCATCCCAAAGAACCTAATCACCAAAGGAAGATGTGAAAATGATAAAACATCCTAAAGACTATTGGAGGACTTCTGGGAGAATTCATTCAACTCCAAATTTTTCCAAAATTACACATGGAATCTGGTCTTATTCTGGACAAAGCAGGTCACGAGTTCTAGAAGGCAGTTCTGGAAAGGTCTATGTGTTTGGCTAAATGCCCCCCCCCCCCGCAAATGTAAGAAGGCAGCAGCACTGATCCCTAAATATTATGCACAGTACAGCATTGCTAAATGAATCTAATAAGAAAAGAGATACATGCTCAACTCTCTACAATGGCGTGATACTATATGTGTCACCTCATGAAGGCTGGGGAACGGGCAGATGAAGATGGGAAAAAGAATACGTGAGCAAGAAATGAAGAAACAATACATCCAGGAATGGGTGAGACTCTTTTAAAAAAGGTATTCTGGGCTTCCCTGGTGGCGCAGTGGTTGCGCGTCCGCCTGCCGATGCAGGGGGGCCGGGTTCGCGCCCCGGTTTGGGAGGGTCCCGCGTGCCGCGGGGCGGCTGGGCCCGTGGGCCGTGGCCGCTGGGCCTGCGCGTCCGGAGCCTGTGCTCCGCGGCGGGAGGGGCCGCGGCGGGGGGAGGTCCGCATACCACAAAAAAAAAAAAAAAAAAAAAAAAGGTATTCTAGGCAGCAATCCCATAAACTCAAAAAGGAGAAGAGATGAAAAAACAGGTTAACTTATGGAAGATGAACACACTATGGTGAGAGGTAAAGAATATAGGAGAAGGCAAAGAAGATGATTTGGGAATAAGCAACGAAAAAATGGCCAGGATTTAAAACAGCTCACTTGTAGGTCAAGAAGTGCGTCTCGAAGTTTGCTGACAATCCAGAAATCTTGTCAGTCACGTCTCCTCACATTGCCATCACTGACAACTGTGCCTTAGCAAACAAGGCATAAATGCAAATTGGCTTCCTTCAGCTCTCCCGTACTCTCCATTAAGGTTATTTGTTACCGATTCATGGGTTTATACCGACATTGCTTGGATTAGTACCCAGTGCTAATGAGACCAAGGTCACAGGTTCAATCTCCACACAGGACTACCCAGAGTCTTCCTAAGAACAGGTCATCAAGGACAGCTGAGCATCAACTTCCCTCCATCTCAACTGAGAAGCCCAAGGATGCAGAATCATGTGTCAGTGGGGTCTTCACGTTCACTAAAGAAAACATATTTCCTGAGAGGGATGAGATATTTGTAACATTTCTGTAGATCCACATGGAAGGAGTTGTCAAAGAACCTCGGAGCACCTAGATGGTAATTTTCAGCATAACCAACCTTAGCCTAACGCATTAGGTCCTGGGCAGGGTTACTATCCCAAAGCACTTGTAAAAGGACTAGGTGTGAACACTCAGTGCCTCAGGGCTGGCTTGACAAGAACTCCGCCCCCTAGAATGGAGCCAAAGGCCAAGGTTAGGTCCTATCTTTGGAGAATAGCTACTAAGCACACACGGACAAGGCTGGTCAGTGGAGTCACCCTGAGAGATGCTAAACTGCTACTTCCTGCATCTCTGTCAATACTGCTGCACATCACAATTTTGGAAGAATTAGGACCCAAAGTGGTGGGCGTGGCTAATGAAGTAGTTTCCTGGGACATCCCCTCACCCCACTTCTTGGGTCCCTCGTATCATTTTGGAACCTGAGAGCCAGAAGTGGAAAAGCAGTCTAATGTAGTAGGTTCAAAAAGACAGTGAAAAAAGAAAGAAAGAAAGAAAGTGAATGTTATAAGAATGCAGCGAGTTCAAATCCAGGACTTTGAAGCTGGAACAGATTAAAGTTCACTCACGGCTGATGAGAATGAGGGTGCCGCTGAGGGCACATTTCCTGTGCCTTCAGGATAATAAAGACCAAAACTGTTAACATGCCTGAGAAGGTTCTGCTGAATCTGGCCCTCGCTTCTTTTCTGGACTCATCTCTAACCACTCTGCATTTAGCCACACTGGCCTTTTTCTTGTTCCTGGCAGATCACCTCCTGCCCCGGGCACTTTGTACATGCTGGTGCCCCTGAGTTTAGCTCTTCCCACAGCCCCATCTCCAACAGGAAACGCGTTCACAGTCACCACAGCTTCTGTATCCCTCCAGGCACATCTCTCCGATCCCCGAGACTAGCTGTGGCTTCTTGTTATTGGTCCTCAGAGCACCCAGAACATTTCTTTCATCACAGTTATTACCATTTTAATTATATTCTAATAAGACTATTTGATTAATATCTGCTCTCCCAACTGGACTATAAACTATATGAAGGAAGGGAGCATCTCTTAGGGTCATCATTCTTGTCCCACACCCAACCTAGTGCTTGGCACGTAACAGGTGCCCAATATTTGCTGTTGGATAAACTATAAATGTCTTATGAAAACATGGGATTAGAGCAGTGGTTCTCAACTGGGGACAATTTTGTCCCCAGAGTACATTGGGCAGTGTCTGCAGACATTTTTCATTGTCACAATGAGGAGAGAGGTGCTACTAGCATTTGGTGGGCACGGGCCAGGGATGCTGGTAAACATCCTACAAGACACAAGACAGGCTCCCAAACAAAGGATTAGCGACAGGAGTAAGATGTCAATTAATGCTGAGGTTGCAACTGGACTAAGGCAACGAGGGCAATTATATTGAGAAGGGTAGTAGCAAGTATATAAAATAAAACGACTCCCAAGAAGAATGGTTCATGGAAGAGGGCACTGCACAGAGCCCTTCAGCTGCCCTTGAGATGTTCCCAGGATACTGACCCAGGGAGAACAGCTCTGAGTATCTGGTACTAAGAACTGAGCTCCCCTCTGTTAGGGATGGGATGACCTCCATCCCCACAGTATGAACCTGGCTGGGTTCTCAGCTACCTGCCCACAACACAGAATGAAGAAACCTTCACCTCTCAGTGGTGGAACCATTTGACCTGATTTCTCCAGGAAGTATTCACGTGTGGCAAGACCATCAGTCACCATGACACCATGTATACCATGACAGCTAGACTCCCTGTTTACTCCCAAGGACTAATGTTCTCCAGTTTTCCAGCAACCTGACTTGGATTTCACTCTTTACAGAAGCATTTATTCTGCCAACAGAGTCAAGACCCTGGAAGATTGATCTTTCCAGGTCAATGGAGGGCCACCTCTCTCAAGGGTCACATAATTTTCTCTGCATGACTACTAAGACCACAGCCTCCCCAGGCTTTGAGCTGCCTCACTTTTCCATGGCTTCAAAAGAGTCATTTTCCTCAGCAGCGTGGTCTACGAGGCAGGGTTCTCAAACCTAGTCCTGGATTGAGAGGCCAAGCACAACTCCCCAAATTACCCCAAGCTACAAGAACCTAAATAGATTTTTTTTTTTTTTTTTTTTTTTTT
>NC_041229.1:41315239-41333081 GCF_002837175.3 Physeter macrocephalus
CCCGCGTCCCCTGCATCGGCAGGCGGACTCTCAACCACTGCGCCACCAGGGAAGCCCTAAATAGATTTTTAAACACCCTTTACATCAACAGTTGCTGGAAAATAAATGGGGTTGCAAATCTAGCAAGGCTTAAACCAACTACTCCCATTCCATGAAGTTGAATAGAGCTTTCTTCCAGTCCACCCTGAGTTGATGTAGTTAAAAACCAAGTCTACACTTTTCCACCAATTATGTTTTACAAATAAATAGTTTACACAAGCATGTGTAAACTGTGAAAGGCGGAAGCCGCCATACCGAGCAGCCACGGCAGATGTTTAGGGACAGCTGTACAGGGAAGCTGACAAGAATTTAGATGAAATTTACTTTAAAGTCCCACAAGAGTGAGAGAAGGTTTGTTTAACCTTTATCAAACCCTTCCACCTAAGGGGTTCAGATCTGAATTTTCCTTTAGAACAGATTTCTGTTGTGTTTAACATGCCTTTCCCACTTCCTTTTTTTAACTAAGGAAAGAAGCCCTAGTGGTTTGACCATTATGAGCAAATTGCATCCAACCATTACAAATGTTAAGCCCAGAAGTATGCTTTTCAATGTCCATGTGTTATTAGTAAATGCGAACAGACAAGAGTAAATATTATTAAGAAAGAATGTAGCAACAGAAAAATCTGTATACCAAGCACTTTAAGTTCTCAGCTTCACAAATCCACTAGGCTATACTATAGTTTTCAAAAACCTCTATTTCCACATCCAAAAGAGAAGTGCTAGCTCTCAGCCTCACAAAGGTAACAATACCACCCTTCCACTACTTATGTGTTTTTAGGAGAAAGAACAAATGATATTAGTGAAAAATTACTTAGATTAAATGTCCCTAACTAGAATTGTAGGCATCACTACTCTTTGCCTCCCATATTTTCTTCAAGATCAAATACCAGTCATACAATAAATATTTGTTGACTTGGGAAATGGTTATAACAGGTAACACAGAATGAGTGCTTACCACATGGCCAGGCCTTGTGCACTGTTTTGTTATCTAAGATAACTTGAACACTGGTGCTTCCAGAGTTAGGGAGGTTAAGGAGGAAGGAATTTAGGAGGTAGTTTTGTAATAGGGAAGAACAAATCTGACTCCATATTAGATCTGTTTCTTTTACTTTAACCTTTGTACTCTGTTACCTGTGCTTAGTCATGCTAGCTATGCACCTTTTGTAAAAGAATGTCGCCTATAGCCTGAAATATACAGGATAGCCCATTCTCAAGGCTCTTTTAAACGTATAACATTTTTCCATTCATACAGAGATAAAAAGTTGCAGAACAGAGAATAACATTTGTCTTGTTGGAGGTTTACAGGAACATCATGACCTGACCTACCCGGACAGCTGCAAAAACAGCTGGAAAAGGATTCCAATACCAAGAAGTTTGCAACAACTAACCATGCCCCTCCCTCACCTTGCCTTTCAGAATGCTTTGCTGAAACCCTTTGGGGGGATTCGAGGTTTTTTGGGCACGAGCCACCTGTCACCTTGCATGGCCCTGCAATAAACATTTCTCTGCTCCAGACTCTGACGTTTCAGTATTGTTTAAGGTTATCTGGTTTTACAACCGAATAGTTGCTGGTGATTTGATTTTATTAAAAAATGGCCCCCAAAAGTCAGTTCTGTTCCAGATGATAATAATGTTGTTCTCTCCACTAAGTAAAAGTGAAGCCAACAAATAAATGATTTGTATATTTTTGCCCTTCGCAATTCAGACACAGATTATATAGAATATATACTTATGTGATTCAATACATATCAATCTTCCTTTGAAACTTTGGACTTTGATTTTGGGGACAATTGTGGAATGTCCTTCTTGCTCTAGCTTCTTCCTTTTCCACTGATTTAATTTTAGTTTCAGTTCCAGGGTCTTTTTTTTTTAACAACATGTTCACAATCTCTGTCACACTGTATGCAGTTATTTCTGGACTAGGACCTCCTCAATACCATTAGCCTATAGTTAGAAAACAATATGAAAACACTTAACACTACTGAACAATATATTTAAAAATTGATAAGATGGTAGATATTGTGTTATATGTTTTTTATCACAATTTAAAATAAAGTATTAAAAACATTAGCCTTCCTCAAAGCCATGCTCTTAACATTTTTTTACATCAGATTTATATACTGATATACTATGCAAAGCCTCTGAGATTTTTGGAAAAGCCACAGTTTTTTTGGAAAGCGGGTGTGATTTTTTGTAGATTACATAATGGCAAACAATCACCTCACTCAAATGCACAGAAGTACCCAATAACTCTAATACATCACCTCTGTCCATCATACATCCAATCAATCAATTGCAAAACCCCCCTGCCTGATGAGAAAACCATAATCAACCACTTAACCTAAATAAAAAGTCAAAGGAGTGAAATCTTCCTTTTCAAGTCATTTGGGAATTTTGCATACATTCAGTGTCTGAGTCAGAGGAAAGACAGTTGGGGAATGTTTGCCTTTTTTTTTTTTTTTTTTTTTAACAAAACGAGTATGTAGCTTTCCCTATGTAGATCAGCAGAAGAAGGATCCAACACTGAGGAGGGGAGGAAATGGGCTAAAGGTAACTCCTGGGATTCTCAAAGTGAGCAGATGACAGTGATGGTGTCCCGTCTCGTGTTCCCGGTGCAGCATCATCAGACATTTAACGCAGTCAGCGCTTCTCCTTTCTAATACATGCAGAGTTCCTCAGGATCCTGGCCTAGAGTGCCTTCAGGATAAGAATTTCCACAGGTCTAATCAATGGTGAACATACAGGGCAGTCCCTCCAGCCCGACATTCCCTCACAGAAGCCTAATTTAATTGTGATCAGTTCTTATCTGAGTCAGCTCTTCACTGACAGAAGAGAGCATCTCTGAACAGGTTTCACAAATGCTGGCCCAGGGCTGTTTCAAAGGCTTCCCATAATTGAAGCAGCTATCTTTTCTCCTCAAGGTGGTGTTTTCGTATTCTACCAGGGAGAGAATTATAAGCTTGATATGAATGGTATTATTTGCACATAAGATGCACCCTCCTAACTCATGGAAAGAATCACCCCTTTATCAACAGCACTCTCTGGAATCCCTCTATAGATGACTGAAATTTAAAAATGGAGAAAGAAAGAAAATCATCAGCTATAGATTAGCCTCTTAGGTGGGAGTATAAAATGAATTCTGACAAAAGTCATAAGGCATTAGTAAGATATTTTGCAAAGTCTACCAAAGATAATGATGTTACTTTCTTTAAGTTATGACTCTCACTTCCTTCATGAAGTCACTCTAAAAGAGAAGAAAGGCAATATGGAAATACTGGAATACTGGTCAGTTCCTTTGCTTAGCAATTCCATTTTCACCCTCAATCCTTTACCAATTGTAATCTACTTAACTGGGAGCAAAATGAAAAAGGTTTTCCCCCCTTTTGATTTTGTGGAGGGGCGGAGGTGGGAATCCGGGGAGGGTCATGATTAAAGAGATGCTTTAGGAAGAGTACTAATGCTTCTTCACAGCTCAAGAGTGTGGGATATAACTGGAGAGAGCCCCTAATATCTTGTCCTTTCTTCAAAAATGTCTCGCTGCTGCCTTAATGGAGAAATAAAAATACTTTTAAATTAAAACCTACATTTATGAGGCAGATGTAAGGAGGATGATAATTTGAACATGATTTAAGGTTGGAAAAAAACTTTCACAGTTTTTCTTGTCTTTGATACTTCAAGATAAGAATCTGGAGAATTCTGAATACGTTCCAGGACTTGCAGCTCCAAATTCCCCACCAGATAAGGAAATTCAGAGAGAAAGAGCAGCTGGATGGAGAAGAGGAGGAGGAGAGGTGTAGAGGGACAGCCAAACAGTGAGTGCTGACTATACTTTCCTCCGGGTCACAGGTTGGGGTGCAAGTTGCTGCTTCACTTGACTGCCCGACTCCCTTATACCAGAATTTCAGTGATTCAGGTAAGTCAGTTAAAATTATTAGAAAGCTAGCATAGCTAATATGATTTAATGAGAATCTAAAAAACAGAGAAATCACCATTACAATAAATATTTGTAACTTTACAAAGAGTGCAGATCAAATCACTGGTGGCAATGTCCAAATACCCTGGTTATGATTCCATGTTGAATGACCTTGCATCAGCTATTTGACCTCTTTGATCCTCCCCAGCTATTTATAATTTAAGTATCTGGCTTTCATTGCTGCTTATTTTCAGCTCAATTTTAGTTATTACACGATAAAAATGATGCTTGGGTTTTGGCATGACCTAGGAACCATTAATTATCTAAAATTCCCATTTATTTTATGATGAAATCATATAAACCCCACAGTTATTAAGCCCTGGTTCAGCAACCTAACTTAATTCAACCAACATTTATGAAACATCTAGCAGAGATAAACTTCAAGGAGCTTAAGGGAAGGAAAATGCTAACAGAACACGGCAATACTATAAAGATGCAAAGTGTTACAAGAATTCAAATAGCAGGCTAATTGTTTTGTAGGATGGAAAATAGAGAAACTCCATGAAGAAGGAAGCGTTTAATAATATTTTACTGAGTGCCTACTAAATGCCAGGCATTGTGATCATATACGCCTTACCTATATTATTTTATTTCACTCTCACGATAAATTCATGAGGTATCACTATCTCTGTTTCACACATGATGAAACTGAGGTTTGGAGAGTTTAAGGTTCTTGCTCGTGTTCTCATTCACATATGATAGAACTACAGTTCCAGCTTGGTGTGTCTGACTGCAATGCCCAGGCTCTCGCCCACCACAGTATTACACTCATGTGAGGTGGGTCACAAAGGGCAGAAAGAATTCTAATGACTGATTGGAATCTTTTTGGTTCCAACTCCAAGGAAGTGAAAACACAGATGTGGGAAAGTGCAAGGCCATGAAAGAACCAGTGACCCAGTGTAGCTGGACTAGAGGAAGCAAGAGGACACGATAGGGAAAGAGGTAAATAAAGCTCAAGAGGTTGGCCTCCAAGCCTTAAATATCAAACTGAAGATCATGAACTTTAGCTTGGAGGCAATTCTGGAACCCTCTCCCTCCCTATTTTTGTTGATTAAGGAAGCATCAAGATGGAAGAGCTGCTTCAGGAAAATTATAGCTCTGTAACTGATATGTGTAGGATGCAATTAAAAGAAGAGATAAGAACCAAGGAAGTCTGATAAGAAACACTAAGCTAAGAGAAGGCGATCTTAAGAAACATAATATAATAGCCTTTAGTCAAGTTAATTCATCTCAGCTTTAGTGTTTTGTATATGCACTCTTGTCTAATGTATTATTTCTCCTCTTATAAATCCCCCTTGTTATATATCAATACTACCTTTATTCAACAAAGTAAAAAATGATTTTTTTTTGGAAGGAAAAGAATCACAAGAATATAGTAGAGAAAACTCTTTTTTAAAAGCAAAGTTCCAATTCTGTTTTCATTCACATTAGGTTTCATTGTATTATGAATTTCACAAGCTAAAGACAAGAATGTTAGTATCGCACTACTGGAGTATCTCAGTCCATGATCAGGGCAAAGAAGTGAGGAAGCAATGTTATGGCCACTGATTCAAAAGGACATCAACTTCTCCTGAAGCCCTGTGGCAGAGACTTTCATAAGGAGGGGTTCACTGCTAAAAGTACAGCCCGCACCTGCCCTGGGGGGCTGTATCCAGTGCTATTTTACTATGATCTGCATTTCATGTGCCTCTGCCATAAGCCTTTATTTGGTCAAACTATAATATATGATCTGACTGAAGAGATAATATTTATTCAGATCAGAGAAGGACTTTTAATATCGTAGAGAGGTTTCGATGGAACCCACATTTAGAAAAACACGGAAGAAAGAAAACATACCTTATGCGCACAGCATTTCACGATCCATTCAACCATAGATAATGTTTAACTGTGCAACAGAAGTGCTAAACAATGTTAAATGACTCTTGATCTATTACATCCAGAGATAGGCTGAAAACTTATCTCAAACGGCACTCCTAAGTATACATTTTACTTGACATGATAAAGTATTTTATTACAAGTTTTATTTTCTTAACATTTATTTATTCAACTCTGTACAGATTCAATAACAGAATCTGAAAAGCTGTAAATGTGGTTGTAGATGTTTCTCTCTCTCTCTCTCTCTCTCTCTCTCTCTCTCTCTCTCTCACACACACACACACACACACACACACACACACACACACACACACACTGTCCTCCTGTCAGTTTCACTAACAAGAAATCCCTTCTTTTACTCCATTACCATAATTTGCAAACTAAAGTCAATGGAAACTCATTAAAATGCTTCACATTATTCAATATTTGCTATGTTTATCAGATATTTAAAGCCTTTCCTTCCAAAGTGCTAATGCTCCCAATAATAAAACAATTACACATTTTGAGACATAATAGCAACATGTAAATGAATATTTACTCAAATAAGTAACAATGAAGCAATAAAGTACTCCATTTATTTGCATAGTTTTTTGTCCATTACCCAATGTCAGGTCCTTACAATTTATAATGAACCCTAGCCAAGCAGTGGAGCTGAAGAAACTGGATTTGGAAAGTGAGCAGGAGGTGAATTCCTGCTTGCTTATGACCCTGGGCAAAACATTTCAACTTTCTGACCCTGTTCCACCTCTCCTATCACACAGAGCTACTATGAAGCTATGTATTTGAAAGTAACCAGAAGTGTAACATATGAACTGTTTCTCAGTATACTGAGGAGGAAGGCAAGGACAAGAGAGAGGAGATGTCTTGCAGAGTTGAAATCCAGTGGGCAACAGAGCCAAGACAGCCGGGCTAGATTCCCCCATAGGCTGACTCACAATTGTGGGGGCATCAGCAAAGCAGAAAGCGGAAGAATGTAGCTTCTATAAATTCATGCCAAATTCTGCAGTCATACAGTCAAGAAATATATTATTTTAATTTCAATATACATGGAGCCTTGTGACACTTGCCCCAAAATAGCATTTTATTTTGTTTTACATATGGTCTCTAGGATTATAATTCAGCTCTTCTGCTATCTCCTTCAGTTTTCTTTCCACTACCCTACCACTGCTTTGGGGTTTGTCTGTTAGTTTTCTTCTTATGCTAAGGATTTACAACCCTTGCTTTAAAACATTAAAAGTACAAAACCATTAATGTTTGAGTTTAAGAACATGCCCCATTTCTAGCGACTATGAAAAATACATTCAAATGAGGCTGAAGTTTATTAAACCCAGGTAAGAACCTCCTATGATATCACCAAGTGTACAAGTTTCAATCCTACCCCACAGCTTATTACTGCAGAAACTGTCAAGGTACTGACTCACTAACAGGTAAGGCTCAAGAAGGCTTGGAAAAGGGTAACAAGCTAGAAAGGAAGAGGTTTGGGGGATTTTGTGTGTCTGTGTGTGTTTGGGGGTTTGTCTTTTGTTTCTTGTGTGTGTGTGTGTGTGTGTTTCTTTTTCATTCAGCAACAGCCTCCTTTTTGCAACCTGTTCAGACCTCCTTGCATGAAGCTCCCAGGCTATCACAAAAGAACTGGATGCTTGTGCAACCATTACCCTCTGTTTACTGTCTGAGACAAGAAACAAAGAAAGATAGGTGCCCAGCAACGGAAGCGCAGCAGGAAGAATTTGAGTTGGCCCCCATCTTTCAGAAGCTGAAGTTAAAACAAGTTAGCAAACAGAGGCAGTTTTCCCCCAGCAACTCCCTGAATCCTCAGGGCTCAGCTGGCTTGAGGTTTTAACTGACAAGACTGTGTTAGGTGCAAACAACTCCTAAGGATCTATGAAAGCAAAAAGACTAGTGCCTGTTCAGAAATTGCCTGCCAAGATCCAATTCCCATAGAGTTCTCCAAGGTCTAGTTTTGGAAATGTCAGCTCTGGAGTAAATGAAGAGTCATGGGGTTTTGTAGCAGGTAAGTGAGAACGCGGCCAAAGGGTGGATGGATGCTCTACTGCCTGTCTCTAAACAGCCCTTCATCTCCCCCAAAATGAGAGGTCGGGGGACTTTTTGACACTCCAGCTGGAATTCCAGCATTTTAATTTGAGCTGGTGCAGAAACAATACAGAAGCACTATGAGATTCTAAGAGGGACACAGATACGCCCCAGCTCTCAGCATTGCAGGTGAATTTGCAGCAGAGTTCAGTGATAATCTGTGATCATCACCAAACCTCTGTTTAGCATCTTCTATGTGCACAGCACTATGCTAGCTGGACACTGGGGGATAAACAAAAGTAGACAATGTGATCTTCACTTCAGAAAGCTTAACTAATCACCCCTATATTTACAGTGTGGAAAAGACAATTCAAATTTCCCTTTTAATGTCATAGTTCCTTAAAAATGTATCTATAATGCCAGATGTTTCAGGGTACAATGAGTCAAGATACAACCTTCAATGGCATCAGAGGAAACTTGACCTATATCAGAAAGAAGGCCAAAAAAGGTTCACAATCATTTATAGCACTAGTACACCTTATAATCTCACCCTCTGCACAGAATTTTCCAAATCATTCAGGTAATTGTTATATGGACCAGCTAGCTTTTTCTTCACAGCAGCTCTCTGAAGCAGGCATTATTTCTCATCTTACAGAGGGGGAAGCTGAGGCTCAGAGAGGTTAAGTGACTTGGGAAAATTAGTCAGCTCCTAAGGCCCACAGCAAGGACAAACATCCCAGGGTCTTGGTTCACAGAGGTCTTGATTATTATGGACCCCAAGCAAAATTACTTCAGCTATGCTTCAAGTCAGATGAGACAAGCATTAATTCATGAGGATGGCTTGTTTCTCTTCAGTAGATTTTAGTTTAAGTTATAATTGGTTTAGTGAAAATCTAATCTTCAGAGATTTCTCTTGAAAAAAAGTTTGAACGCCCTTTTATGATGCGGTGTGTGCATCTATGTGTGTCTGTTCCATCCTGACAGAGACACGGCAAGGCTCAGGGTCTGTTTCCCTCCCTGCTCTCACCTCTGACCTTGGGATGACCACATCCTTCACATCCCGATATCCTTTTCTGCTCCCTTTCGTGAATCTAAAGTTATCTTCAGAGAAAAGGGGACTCAAAATAGATCAAAATTTCACAAGTGATCTTCAACTGCCTTGCAGCCCACCATCTTCCTAACCTAAGATCTGGTTTCTGTTTTTCTAAGAAAGACTTGCTGAGGATAAATCCCTTCTGCATGCATTTTTGTCCTGACCTCATTTCCTCTATAAGCAATTCTCTAAGCCAGTTATCTATATATGTTCCCTAAGTCATTCAGGCACTCGGGTGACTTGAAGACATTTTCATGAATTCCGCTATTTTCTCATTCTGCACTGACAACAATGCATCTGCTTTATGAGTGGGATTCTCTTCCAGAAGAAATATACTAAGTTCTGCAATCCAGCATAAATGCAGGTCTTTGCCAGACTCACTAAACTTTCCCCTTCATCTCAAGATGCTTCCCCTAGAAAATATCTTCTTGGTCATCACACCTGTTCTTTTGCATTGTCTACTAAGGAACCAATTCAAATGACTAACTCATTATCTTTCATTAGTCACTAAACTCTGGTGGACTGGCCCTAAAACACCTCATAATGGGCTTAAAAATAGGGGCATGCGATAGTTTACAGCTTCTAAGATCTTGGTGGGGAAATTGTTTCAAGGGACCCCAACACCCTGTGAGTGATTTGGATCACCAACCTCACCCCGAATGGCCCTCCAGATCCTGGATAACTAGGAGTTCATTTTATTTTTGGTGCAATTTTATATCTTATTTTCTTTCCTAAATAATTTAATTTTTAGCACTTCATAGTAAAATGAGAAGTCTACCTACAGTCATACATGAATCAGGAATCTATACTCTAAAACAAACAAACAAACCAAAGCAAAAGAAAAAAACTTTAAAAGGACTAGAAAAAAAAATTTATAATATTTCCAAAATCTTAGCAGGGAGAAGTCCTCCCTAAAGATGGTACAATGCTTAGAAAGCCATAAAGAAAAAGGCTAACAGATTTGACCACATATAAATTAAAAACATCTGAGTAGCAGGAGATACCATAAACAAAAGACTAATGACAGACCAGAGAGAGCTCTTACAGAGGAAAACAAATACAGTCAGCCTTCCATAGCCACAGGTTCTGTATCTGTGGATTCAACCAACCATGGATCAAAAAGATTCGAAAAAAAATTGCAGAAAGTTCCGAAAAGCAAAACTTGAATTTGCCGCTTGCTATTTACATAGCATTTACATTGTATTTACAACTATTTACATAGCATTTCCAATGTATTAGGCATTACAGGTAATCCAGAGGTGATTTAAAATATAGGGGAGGATTGCCTAGATGATATGCAAAGACTATGCCATTTTATGTAAGGGTTTTAAGCGTCCGATGATTTTGGTTTCCAAGGGGAGGAGTGGGGTGCTGGAACCAATCCCCCATGGATACAGAGAGAGAGAGAGAGAGAGAGAGAGAGAGAGAGAGAGAGAGGGAGAGGACTGTACTGATAAAGAAATTGGGAACAAGGACATGAACTAGCCCTTCACAGCAAAAGACATACAAATAGCAAAAAAAACTATGAAAAAGATGTACAACCTTCACATGACCAGGGAAATATAAATCAAATGAGAGCCTGTTTTGTTTATCAAATTGGCAAACCAGAGTCATACTCCCCAATGTTGGTGAATATGCGGGGAATTGGGCACACTCAAACACTGCGACTAGAAGAGTAATTGGGGATGATAGCTTTGGAGGACAATGGTCAGCCCTTATTAAAATTTTAATACGGCACATTCTTTGACTCTGCAATTTCACTTCTTTGAATCTAGCTACAGAAATACTGGCATAATACGTTTTACGAGATTGTTTTTAGTAGTGATGTACTAAAGAAAGACTAAATGCCCTTCAGTAAGGAAGGGTAAATACCTCTGGTGACTCCATCCAGTAGAATATCAGGCACCCGTTAAGAAAAATCAGGTCTTTTTTACTAACAGGGAAAGATTTTCTTAAAACAACTACAATTCATTTTTTTAAAATATGTATACAGATACATACATTGTATGGTGTAGAAAAAGGTCTGGAAGATTACACACTCAAAAATCACCCGAGGGCTTCCCTGGTGGCGCAGTGGTTGGGAATCTGCCTGCCAATGCATGGGACACAGGTTCGCGCCCTGGTCCGGGAAGATCCCACATGCCGCGGGGCAACCAACCCCGCGAGCCACAACTACTGAAGCCTGCGGCCCGTGCTCCACAAGAAAAGCCACCGCAATGAGAAGCCCGCGCACCACAACAAAGAACAAAAAAGCAGCCAAAATA
Organism: Physeter macrocephalus; assembly: GCF_002837175.3. Classification (NCBI taxonomy): domain Eukaryota; kingdom Metazoa; phylum Chordata; class Mammalia; order Artiodactyla; family Physeteridae; genus Physeter; species Physeter macrocephalus. The sequence continues at coordinate 41,326,515 of NC_041229.1, forward strand.
AATAGATTAAATAAATTAAAAAAAAAAAAAAAATCACCCGAAAGAGGGATTCGAATGGGGTAGGAGATTTTACATTTTATTTCACATTCTTCTTTATTGTTTGAAGAATGAAGAGCTGTTTAAAGCATACTATTTGGAGAATAAAGAACTGTGATTTTTTTATTTGGTGGTTTAAACACAATCTTCTAAAGCATCAAAGCAGATGGCAGCCCTGTGCCACATGAAGTGTGTGTCACATGAAGTACTGTCACCAGGTAGACAACTGCCCACGTCATGGAATAAAATTGCCCCACTTCTCATAGCACACAATCCAACACTGGTCTTCACTGAGTCCACTTTTAAAAGATGGGGAAAGCTAAAAAAGCACATGGTGGTAGATGTTTTAAGGCTGCAAAGCTGATCCTACATACAGTTGAATACCCTCTGATTTATAAGTCATCTTCTAAAGTCAGCATGTCCCTTAAATACGTGGTGGCCCTTTGGCCAGTGTACTTGATTCAACAGGGAAAAGGAAGATGAGGAAAAGGAAGTGGCACTTGTGAAGAGGTGCTTCTTACAGAAACCAGAGCCCAGGATGGGAAGACTTAGGTGCAAGTCTTGGTTTTTCACTTTTTAACCAGCCGGCCTTGAGCATTATCTGCTCAACCAGTCTCAGCTGCTCAAATGAAATAAATAAAGTCCTGGAGGGATATCCCTATTTAGTTCATTTTCCTGGTGTGACTAAACATGATGATTAATGTGAAAGCCTTTTGAAGTGGATAAAACATTACACATAGCGTTCTTCTTATCTTCTCCACATATTCCACAAACTAGAGATCCTTTTCAGGGTGATGCTCTTTAAAATGCAAATACCCTTGCTGAAGTTCAGCATCATTTAACAACCTGACTTCCATCAAATAATCTGGCAGCTAGCTGAGTCTGGCTTTATATTCAGAGAATGGAAAAGCTAACTGGAGAGGGGAGTGGCATTCTGAAGCAGGAGGGCATGTCTGGGTGGCGTACAAGCATCCAAAGCACTTAATCTCTGGGCAGAACTGAGAAGAAAGGGAGAGGGGCAATGTCCCTAAATACCAGATGGAGGGGCAGCAAGAACAAGACAGAAACCAGAGCCCATGCAACACTCAGAGTTAGTCTGCAAAATTAAAAATCACAGCCTTTCTGGGTGTTACCCTGTCTCTTGTGGGAAGAGGAAAACAAAGATAGTGACAGGGGCCCATGGAAGCTTCCACCTCTTCTTTACCCATTTTTATAATCTGTTTAGACTCAGAGCAATAACCCAAGAATCCCCAGATTACCTTAAAACTGCACACCCCAAAGTGAGAGAAACACCCTGATTTTAGAAGCTGAAGAGGCCAAACAGACCCATTGTTTTATTGGTAAGAACACCCTCAGATTAAGTGACTTCCTCAAAGTCATTGCCAAATGATCTTTACTGGCAAAACCAGTGGCTGGGACCTAGGGATCTCAGCTAAGGGGTCGGCTACTGTCTCCATTACCCAGCCATGTGGGGAGCTGGTGATGTCCAAAGATCATTCAAGGCCTACATGCAACAGAAAAGACACATCCAACCCATCTTCTAATTATCTTGGGAAAAGATAATTTTTGTCTCTTCTTGACAAATGATTAAAGATATTTGTCTCTTCTTGACAAATGATTAAAGAAAATTGCCAAACTCCTTTTACTAGGAAAAAACACACAGACTAGTAAATGTTTTTTCAATGTTTTACAGGATGCCATACTATAAATTCTTGGCTTCTGACTTTTCTGAAACACTCTGCCCCCAAATAAGAATCCATCAGAGCCTGAGCACTCCAAGAAAACCCTCATTGTCCTGGTCTTTCAAACACAATGCGACCTATTTCTGTCCATTCCCTGCCTCACTCTGCTTGAACTATAAAGAAACTTGAATCCTCTGATTCCATGGTTCTGACTCCTGGCTTTGCAAGTAGAAAAAAATAACAATAATAAAAGGAAATCTTCCATTCAGCCTAGGTGCCTTTGAATAGGAAGCCTACAGAGGTGTTTTTTTTTTTTCTTTTTATGCAGAAAAGAAAAAGTCAGTAACAAGCTGCATGATAAGCAAAAGCGACTCCATGTCTTTTCATAAATATAATTGAAAAGCATCTAGACTGTATAAGGAATACCTTAAAGTTCTGGTTAGGCCTGTTTCACCTTGAGAAAATGATAGAGGAAAGGAAAGGGAACTTCAAGGTTGCTTCTCAGACGCAATACTAGGATAAGCAAGTAGCTACAGTGAGTGCCGATTTTAGGAATGGTTTAGTCCCTAGAACTATTACAGAATTATTCAACTTTGAGTCACTAATCTAGATAATGAAATTGAGTCAATATACTTCCCTGTTTCTAAGTGAGGCTTGGGAGTTCATGAGACAATAGGAAACTAGCCTTCAGTTTCTGATAAAGTAGGAGTGAGGGTGGGGGTGGAGAAGGGTGGGCTCCCACCTAGATGAATGCAGACTGTGCAAGGAGAACACACCAGGGGGCTGCCCAGGGTCCCAAGAGGGTGAGTCGGGAGCAGCAGGCTGCATGCTTGTTTGGATGTTTTTTGGTGGAGAACCAGTCATGGTCAAAGATGGTCCAACATCACATCCATTATATCCATCATAAACTACAACCATCCTGATGGATGTAACCAAGGGAAGGGAAGCCATCCTGAAGCAAAGGATGGAGACTGGGGCAGGCAACTGGTTGGTTCAAATACTTCCTTCTTTGTCCACTGCACCTAATAAATAAGACAGACATTAACCGTGTTCAGTTCACATGGAGGAGGGTTAGAGGGATCAGGATTAACTGTTTCCCGCTGGCATTTAATTCCTCTAGTGCAGAAGGCAGCTGGTACAGAAACTAAGCTGAGGTCTGCAATACTGCAGAAGACCATTTTTGTCTACTCAACATTCATCATCCTGCTGTCGCCTAACTAACACCATATTTATTTAGAGAGCAAATATGTCCAACTCCAGGTGATGATCACAGTTGATCTCCTTTGCAGGTAGGATGTGATTCAGTTTAGGCCAATGAGACTAGCAGAAATAGGGATGATACTGGGTGACAGGCAGCATGCCCCTTCCTTCTTCTTTCTTTCTTCCTTCCTACCTGAATGGGGATGTGATGTCTGGAATTCAGTAGCCATTTTGCAACCATGTGGGGAAAAAAAAAGGAGGGAAATCTTCGAGAATCATAGAAGCACTGACCCTAACATTGCTAAGGTCCTTAACCAAAGCTAGCAATCACCCACCTCAGGACTACTTGCTAAATTAGAATGATAAACTATTTGTTTAAGCTGTTGTAGTTGGGTTTTCTATTACTCGCTATCTAATGCATTTCTAAAGAATACAAACATTTTCTATCTTCTTCAAAATGAAGCGTTAGATAAAATATATTTACATATCACTAAGGGGGAAACTCTAAACACAGCCAAAGTAGAAAAGAGAAGTTAAGGAACACCTTAAGACTTAAGGAAGACCAAAGACAGTCACCAACATAAGATAATTTCCTGAGAGCAGAGATGTATTAATTCAGAAATTCTATGCCAGGTTCATATCCATATCATTTATCACTTAGTCTTTCAAGGAAAAGAGATTTAAAAATACATTCATTTGGGGCTTCCCTGGTGGCGCAGTGGTTGCGCGTCCGCCTGCCGATGCAGGGGAACCGGGTTCGCGCCCCGGTCTGGGAGGATCCCACATGCCGCGGAGCGGCTGGGCCCGTGAGCCATGGCCGCCGAGCCTACGCGTCCGGAGCCTGTGCTCCGCAACGGGAGAGGCCACAACAGAGGGAGGCCCGCATACCACAAAAAAAAAAAAAAATACATTCATTTTATGTTAGTGAAATTGACTCCAAACAATAATTATAGTACCACTTATAAAGTACTTACTATGTACCTCACACTTGTGTTTTAAATGCACTGTCTCATTTCACCTTAAGATGACCCTAGGAGGTAGTTTTAATGAGCTGCTTTCCACAAATGGGCAGCTGGGGAAACTGAGGCTTAGAAACTAAATTACTTGTGCAAAACCACATAGCTAGTACAGGATGGACCCTGGGTGACCCGGATGTTCAGAGTTCTTAGTAAGATTATGTTGCCTACTCAAGAAGTACTTGTTTTAAACTACTTTGCCAACATGAATATGGCTTGGGAGCCAGGCCCTAAATTACAAAGGCTTAGGCATGCATGAAAGAAATGCACATATCCCCACAAATAAAAAGAATGACCCTTAATCTATGTCACTCAAGCTGCTGTAGACATGCCACAGTCCTGCATTCCAAAAGCACAGACACCATTTTAGCCAGATGTCAAATGAGAGTTAAGGTAAGGAGTTATCTGACAGAATAAAGCAATGTCTGCCTCCAATTAAAGCACAAGTAAAAACAGAAAAAAAAGAAGAAGAGGCATTATACCCATTCTGTACACCTAGGGAGTCATCGATAATAGGCCCAAGGTTTCTAACTTAATAGCAACCGTCAACAGAGGGCCTTCTACCTTTTCTCAGCAAAAATTTCTTTCATGCAGCTCTAGCCACAGGGAGCAGAATATTTTCACTGTGCTACAAGGAACCAAGAAGAGGTGTCTTCGGGTCCCCACCAACTGTTCGGAGCTGTCAAGTCTGGCAGGCACATCAGAAAGGATCAAGTCTAGCTGGTCATAATTGTACCTTAATGACTTCACAAGCTATAGGACTCTCACCTGCTCTAAATGTCAAAGAGCAATCCCCAGAGAATGTTCAGATTCCAGAGATATCTCCCCAGAGCCTTGACATAATTTACCTAACATGCCTGAAATGGGTTTTAAATGTGATCGGATTAAAGGTCCTGGTTCCTGGCGTATCTCCGCCAGAATCATCTTCAAATTCCTGGTGACAGTCTTCAGTCAGGGCCTCTGTCTAACCCACAGGGAGTTCCAGCTTGCAGAATGTCAGCGATAATTGGTCTTTTCTTCAGAGAATCTTTAGATCAATTATTATCATCATGAAATGGGTTAGAGGTACAGTACATGCGTACTGCTATTGGTGCTTTGTTATCATATTGTACATGCACGTGGCTTCACTGGACCCTAAGACAAGGTCTACAGTGAACCTGAGTCTGCACTTCAGCAATTAAGTTTTCAATGACTGAACAAAAATTTTCAAAGCCCTTTCATCTACCTATGATCTCAAAGGTCCATGGTACTGAACCTCAGCCACAGGCACTTGAACTGAAATGGTGATCTGGTTTGCAGTGTCTTAATAAGTGAGCGGAGACTCAAATGTGAGTTTATGAGAAACAGCTTTCTACACAGAAGGATATTCAAAATGAAAAGAAGGTTGTATTTACATTTCACCTGATTCAAATGGCTGTGAAGGGAGTTACCGTTAGAGTGTATCATCTCCTCTCAAAATACAGCTGCACCCCAAACGTCTTCATGGATGTCCACACAGAACCCCAAAGTCTGCAGTGAATTGCCTCAGTTCCACAGCTCAGCTCTGAGGCTCTCAAATGTGGCATCAGAACACGTTATGAGGAGAGAGTTAAACCCCTTTGGAGGGGTTTTCCCAATTTTTTTCCCCTCAGAAAAATCATCTTATTTTCAGGACCAGTATTTTCTGTATTGTATTTGTCTAATAATATCATTTTAATTAAGTCACTGTCATAACCCCCTTCAGCATAATAAATTAATAATCTAGAGTCCAGCACTAGAAACAATCAAGATTTTCTTAAAAATGAGATCCTTCACTCTCGCCTCTCTTGGAAGACTTATCTATTTTATGCCAAGAGTTTATCAAACTCACTTTAATTACAGAATTCCCTATCTCTGGGGATTTGAGTTTTAGAAATCAAATACGTTTAAGCATTATTGCCTAACAAAGTGAGAGAACAGAACAGTTTACTACATATTACATTCAACCTCTTGGGAATGTCTGCTGCAAAAAAGAAAAAAAAAAAAAGTCTAAGGATAATATAAATGAAATAAACACCACTATAAAAAATAATAAATAACACATCACTGTGGGCTCAAAAAAATGCACGTGATCTTTAGTGCTATCTGAACCACCACCACACACAAAATACACAACTCGAAGGAAAGTCCCAAACCAATACTTGTTGATGGTCGTATTTTTCTTTAAGCCTTTAGTAAGAGAAGGCATTGACCAGCATTTTCTAAACTGTTAGTTCCATAAATGTCGACATGCATTTCTCAGACAAAAGGAATTTGGCAGTTAAATAAATTGGGGAGGGGAGGGCTGCAGTCTGGCTGACAGTGGTGCCTTGGACCCCTGCTGAAATAGATGAACTCGCTGCCTACAGGTGGTCTCCCAAAGGTGTTTTCAATGGAAGTCCCCAGTTCCCACCCACCTCCCACAGTTTTGATGCAGTGAGTCTTTGGAGCCCAGGAATTTGTGATTATGATTTCAGATTTGGGAACTACCTCTATAACCCACGTTGGAGGTTTACAATGCACAACAGCAGATTAAAGATTACAAAAAAGCATGTGGGGCCTCCCTGGTGGCGCAGTGGTTGCGCGTCCGCCTGCCGATGCAGGGGAACCGGGTTCGCGCCCCGGTCTGGGAGGAT
>NC_041229.1:41333215-41343243 GCF_002837175.3 Physeter macrocephalus
GAGGCCCGCATACCACAAAAAAAAAAAAAAAAAAAAGCATGTGTAAGAAAAACCTGCTTACTCCCTTTAGCCCAATGTTTGCTAAACTGCTTTGACCAGGGAAACTCCTGTCCTCTCCCTTCCCCTCCCCTGTAACTATTAACATTTTTCCATTAAATAAAGTTCAGTAAACACTAATACAAGCAAATGCACTGTTTGCATAACCTTCATATTCTCAGAACTCATCATATATATATATGATATATGTATATTATATATATATAAATTTTTAAAATGACTTTCAGAAGAAGATTCCCATAATACTTCCAAATCCAAGTTGGGATATCAAGGCTGCCACACCACCTGTCTGTATCTCAGTTTGCCCATTTCTAGAAATCCATGCCCAAATGGTGTTTTCTCTATTCCATGGGATGTTATGTGATTTGGCCTTTGCTAAGTACTTTACAAAACATTTTCAAGGTAAAGGCAGATAATTTCTGTTAAAGAATAACTCTTTCCCTCCAGTCACTTTGGGCCAACTTCAATCACAGGCAGGAGCTTTCATATTAAATAAATGCAAACAGAAAAATAAAGACTATTAGAGTCAAGGTCCCATATTTTAAAGCTGGATAAGGCTGAGGCCATGTAGGTAAAAGGAACTGCTCAAAAGCAGTCGATTAAGAGTAGTGACTGCATTCCTGATCCCCGGCCAGAATACTTTCTTCCACCATGTCCCCTGTAGCCTGCAATTCTAGAAGTCTGAAGACATGAAAAGCCTTCAAAAAGTTGTGAGCACTAAAACAATATAAGGCCACTCTAGTTAGCCTCAAGTATATACTTACTGACAAGGAAGAAGCCACAATCAACTGCAATAAGGCTTTACTCAGCCCAGCAAAGAGAACTTGATACTCAGCAATACCTGTGAGCAGGGCTTCACTGATTGCCCAACAAAGACACTCCAGCTCTCTCTTAATTCCAAAGAACAATCTCTTTCCCCACCACCAGCTCAGCCTCTTTCTACAAGGCTATCTTAGCCAGCGCACCAGGCAACTTGCCTTTCTGATGCTAATGCAATTCAAACAACCAAATCCTTTGGTTTCCCAGCAAAATTACCTACCTGAGGTCATTCAGGTATAAAAAGGCAAAACGGAAAGGACTTCCTCTAAAAAATTTAAACATTATATTATACAAACAAAAGAATACAACTAAAGTTGAGGAGGAATACATGTGAATCTCCATGTCCACATGTTTGGAGGGAGAGGACAAAAACATTTTTAAAGTACATGTTTCTGGTTTTCTTCATCCTTCATTCTTCCTCTATTTTTCCTTCCACCCACCTACCTTCCTTCCACCTTCCTTCCTTCCTTCCTTCCTTCTGACTTTCCACCTTCCTTCCTTCTTTCCTTCCTACCTTCCACCTTCCTTCCTTCCTTCCTTCTGTCTTTCCTTCCTTCCTACCTTCCTCCTTCCTTCCTTCCTTCTACCTTCCTTCCTTCCTTCCACCTTCCTTCCTTCCTTCCTTCCTACCTTCCTTCTACCTTCCTCCCTTCCTCCTTCCCTTCAGTGCCACCTGTCCTGAGGTCCCAGTTCCTCCTCTGCCAACTCCTTAGTGGCACAGCCAGTATGCTCCGTATGTCCTAGGATTGGAAAGGCAACAGGTTAACTCCTTCTTTGTTCAAATTAAGCCATGGCTTTCCCTTTTCCCAAGGCACCTGGCTCCAGAGTGGAGAAGGAGAGGAATGTGGGAAATCATTGCCTAAAAGCTACCATGAGGCTATTAAATAGTGTACTCAGCTTAACACACAGCAGCACAGAGGTCTCACAGACCTTCCCTAACCTAGACCTATGATCATAAGTAGAGTTGATGTGAAATCGAATGAATCTAAAGTGTGATCTAATCATTATTTTTTCTTCTTCAACACAAAGAGAAGGTGGGTGCACTGCAATTCCTGCTGTAATTTACCCTGTATGCATTTTTTCAGCTTAATTTTACAGAGATATTAGAAAATAGATCAACAATTTGATTCTGTCATTTGCCAAGACTAACCGAATCAGTTAATTATGAAGTAGTCAAGAGGTAAACCAATTCAACTTGTTAAGCATGGATAGCTAGGGGATTATTTTTGGCATGATATTAAAAGAACCACTGTAAACACAGAAACAGACAGATTTTTTTTAAATCAAAGCAACTAAGAAATATGTATTTTGTATGTATTTTTTCAACAACCAACAGTTATACTGCTGCCAACAAGCATGCTATCTTAGGGTGCAGCCTGTGTCTGAGAACTGAAACGTCTCTTTTTCAGCTCAATGAAACCTTCTACACTTACGGAGCTCCAAGTGGAGTGTCTTCTTTATACTTCCTAAGGAATCGCTTCTTTCTTTCCATCTCTGTTTTCCTAATTCTGCTTTGTTCCAGGCATATCAGAGAACTATAGACTCTACAGAGGCCTTGGGGATCTTTCAGCCTAGCATTGTCTATTTGCTTTTCACTTGGGACCCCTTTTTTCACTATAATGCATCACCACTGGAAACCCCTTAGGAAAACTTTTAATCATTTCATCCTTTTTGCATGGTAGATGATAAGGGATTTAAAATAAAGCATTTCACTTGAGATCAATATATTATTAAAGATTTTATCATAAAGTTCATTTAATAAAATTTTAATAACATTCATTATGTATGAAGACAAATTCCAATTTTTTCCCATTTAATAAGTAAGAAATGCTATTTCATTTACCTTAAGTTTGTAAGAAAACTAATCATTTGTCTACAATTTAAATTTAAAATAACCTTATATCAGGTTTCATCTTAGGCTCAAGCACATATTAACATGTATATTGAGGCTTAACTGCACCATATTGTGTCAAAAATAAAAAAACAAACTTCGTGATCTGATAGTTGAAATGTTTGCATCATAGGCTTAACCCACTTTTTTAGGTAATTTTCATGGTTTCAGGTTTCTATTTGCACACACATCTCAATAAATAACCATAGAGTGGATATGAATACTTTTTTAAAAAATGTTTTTGGCTGTGTTGGGTCTTCCTTGCTGCGCGCGGGCTTTCTCTAGTTGCGGAGAGTGGGGGCTACTCTTCGTTGCGGTGCATGGGCTTCTCATTGCGGTGGCTTCTCGTTGCAGAGCACGGGCTCTAGACGCACGGGCTCAGTAGTTGTGGTGCACAGGCTCAGTAGTTGTGGTGCACGGGCTTAGTTGCTCTGTGGTATGTGGGATCTTCCCAGACCAGGGCTCGAACCTGTGTCCCCTGCATTGGCAGGCGGATTCTTAACCACTGAGCCACCAGGGAAGCCCCTGTGAATAATTTTTAATCTCGGTAAATGAAGAGCCACAGTAAATGGAGCAGGTACTGTGTCTTCTATTTTTAGCACCTGATATGCTATATAAGAACACTGTTCAACTCAGCTTGAAGATCTGCTCAGGACAATCTCAACGTTATTAATAGGCTTATTATTTTTATGCTTCTTAGCAACTTATTTGTATTTCAACGTCAATTTTCTTGTTTCCTCTCTTCAACCAGAAATTCATTAAGGTGATGAATTAAACTGTGTATGTGTTTTAGTCAACTTTGGCTACAATAACAAAATACCACAAGCTGGGCAGCTTAAACCACAGAAATTTATTTCTCACAGTTCTGGAGGCTGACAAGGCCAAGATTGGAGTGAAGGCTGTTTGAATTCCTGGTGAGAACTCTCTTCCTGGCTTTCAGACTGCCACCACCTTCTCACTGTGTCCCCACGTAGGGAAAGAGAGAATTCTGGTGTATTCTCTTCTTACAAGGGCACCAGCCCTATTGGATTAGGGCCCTATTCTTATGACCCTCACCTCTTCATAAGCCCCATCTCCACAAACAGTCACATTGGGCTTAGGGCTTCAACATATAAATTTGAGGCAGGTACACAAATGTTCAGTCCCTAACAGGATATTTAAGAGTAAAAACGGGTTAAGCATATATAATGATCAAGGCACCAGCCCTCTAGCCAAGTGAGTAAGTTCTGAGCATGGTCATCTGACCTAAGGACCATGGATGTGCCCAGGAAGCTTTCAAATGGCTACAGTTCAAAGGGAAAAGTTGTCATGAAGGAGCGGGAAAGAAGCTCCAATTTACAAGTCAGGATGAAAGAACCTGCCCATGTGGCCTGACAAGCATTACAGCTAGAAAACAGAGGAGACCCTAGGACAACACAAGGGCTCCATTTGCAGCTCTAAACTCTGGCCGTCATGTTCAATTCCCTGGGGAAGTTCTGCAAAGTTCTGGAGGGCAAGTTCAGTGGTGAAAGAAATATTAACAGAGTAGGTAGTGACAAGAGGATACCCTGAGCAGCATATGGTATAACTGCTTGTGGCCAAAAGTCAGAAGCCTGAGGAGCATCAGAAAGAAAAACACAGACTCCAATTCCCAGGCTCACAGTAAGCAGACACTGAAAACAAGCCAACAACCCTACAGTATAGATTACCTCTCTACCACCTCTGAAGATGACAATCCCCTTTCCTTTCTACCAAACCAGGCCAGCATTCTTCCTTGTTTCATACGATGAAGAGTCCAGCATATTTTTTTTTGGTAAATGATCCAATTTGGATTCATTTGATAAAGTTTTATACTGCAAAATACAACATCTACATGTTTTAAAATCTGAACTTTAGAATCAGTTAAAATGATATCATCCAATGACCTTAAATATTAATTAGCCAAGACCAGAAAACTCTCCTTATTCCTAAGATTGGACCAAGTATATAATCATCTTTCAATGGTCTTCACTTTGGGGAATGTCATACAACTTTCTCTGGAGTTTGCAGTTTTGGAAAAGGATTATTCTGAAGCAAACCTATAAAGCCACTGGGAAAAAAAAAATGCAGGCAGGAAAAAGCATGCCAAGTTGTCCACACTCATAGAAAACAATGCTAGGACATGCTAAATGTCCTCATCACTAGCCTCTAAGAATTTTATCACACCAAGATCCATTACAGTCAGTTCTGCTATAACAAAACATAAGTGTTCCCGAAAATCGTGATACAATGCAAATCATGCAATAAAAACCATAGGACTTAGGGGGAGCATGGGGTTAGGAGTAAGCACTCAAAAAGGATATCAGTAACATTTTTTAAATGTACGACTTTAATATCAAAGTTTTATTTGTGTTAAACGGTTAAGAAACACATAAGAACTACAGTAAATATGGCACTTTACCTCATTAAAAAAAAAGCTACAGTTTGCTTTGGACTTGGATGCAGGAAGAGGTGTGTTTATTGTGAAGTGTGGTAGAAAAGCGATCTGAAATGGGATGGAAAGTTGTTTCACACCAAATGTGGATGGATGGGGCTCATAATGCATAAGTAAAATGAATATGTAGATAAATGGGTGTTGCACACACTTTGGGGTAATTCTATGGGGCGTTAAGCTTGGCTGCAGTTTTCTGCCTTCACCCAGTGTCTCTCTAGGAGGAAACTGTACATAAGCAAATACATTTCTTTTATGTCTGTTCTCTAATACATCAATTGCTTTGCAACAAATCTGCATTTTCAAAACAAGTGTTATAACAGAAATGACTACTGAGAATTGATTAAACTTATAAAAGAAAGACTAAAATTCAGAGATTAGAAACCTGGGAATGACTTAAGGCTCATCTCTTCTAACTCAAGTCTTCAAATCACAGATAATATTAACATATTAGTATCTCTGAACTTTTTTTAAGTGTCTTGCCCCTATTGCCTAGATACTCTCATAATTTTTCAAGACTCAGTCTAAAGTAGAAAAGACACTGGAGGAGAGAAACTTTGATAGGAAAAACAAACGCTTAGGTCACATACCAATTCCAGGTCTATGGAGACAGAGCCTCATCTGATATGTAATGTCTACCTAGGTGCCTTCAGAATTGTTTGGGAAATACATAATAATTATTGGGTTGGCTCAAAAGTCATTCAGGTTTTTCCGTAAAAGTCCAACGAAATTTTGGCCAACCCAATATTATTCAATATTATTCTACTGGTTCAAGTGCGAAGATACACACATAACCCAAAAATACACATGTGGAAAGAGAATGTTTTCAATTGGCTGGGTTCTCTCCATTGTATCATTTTGAGGTTCATGAGAGAATCCTAGGACTGGAGTACACAGTAATTTCTAAGAGGTATGTTAGTATCATTGCTGTAGAAGTCACTTTGGTTTGTGTGCTAGAAAATGATTAAAGGGCCCTTATTCATCTATTTTCAGAGGTTTGAAAATGTCTGCAAAAGAAGTCCAGCCTTTCAAAAGAAGCCCTATTATTTCTCAACTTATATGTAGGAAGCATAGAAGTTGGGACATGCCCTTCTCTAAATTCAACTAAAGAGGAAGAGGAACAGATTTTGTAATAAGTTTTATCCAATGTGGCCTATTAGAATCCACTCTGAAAACATTTAGTATTTAACATTCATTGGATATTACTGAACACCTACCATGTACCAGGCATGGATGTAGAGTTCCAGAACAAACTCCCTGACGGTGGCATCACTCAATCACTTTACAGGTGAGTCCTATGGACAGGCCCAGGCTGACAGTCACTGATTTAGTACATAAAAAAGTATCCAATTTTATATAAGGGACAAATCTAGTTTAAATTTTAGAAAATAAAGTATGAAACATTTGGAAGAGAAAAAAATTTTCATATGAAGAAGTATCTGGTTTCTTTTTTTTCTCCTTATTTATTTTTTCTTTGTATTAAGGAGATGTTTGGAATAAAACATGGGAGGAAAGATTTTTAAGGTCTCCAGGAGTATGTGCTGATCTGAGCCATCTCCTGTTGATTTCAAATGGAAGGTCAATCTTAGTTTTGGACTTCCCTGGTGGTCCAGTGCTTAAGACTCTACGCTTCCAATGCAGGGGGCGCAGGTTTGATCCCTGGTCGGGGAACTAAGATCCCACATGCCATGTGCGGTCAAAATAAATAAATAAATGGAAGGTAAAGCCATCCTGCTGACATATTAAAGAAACCAGAGGGACTTAATGACAAGACACTGGACAGTGAGGGTTGGGGTGAGGGGTAGCTGTGGGAGAGAAACAGCCTCTAAAATCTGGGCCCTACTCTGTCGACTCAATCTCTAGTAGTCCCACTAGGAACACGTGAGTCAGGGTTAAGGAAATAAAACTTACCGCCTTTACAGACAGCATCCTCCCTTCAGTATCCACGTTACTTCTTGTTTCTTCTCAAAGTCTAATCACTAAAGAAATCCAGTTCGTTTTGCTAATATCACTAGGTTTTTTTAAGTAGATGCATCAATATTTTGGAGGAATATGCATCAATATTGGAGGAAACATTTCCCACAGGCTCTTTGGCCCAAATTTTATAAAGTAATAAATAAAATAAGTTGACTTAAATTGGGTGTCCAAACATACACCTTTCCTTCATTTATGGCTCATGAGACAGATTGATAAATAGAGCCAGATTGCAACACACATCACACGCCCCAAGTAGCAACCATAAAAGAAAATATCATTAAAGGGACCTCCATCTCCAATAAAACACATCCTACACTCCTACCAAAGAGTCTCCATAAATCACCAGTGCTTACGAAAATAAGGTGTAATCTTTTTTTTCAATAAATCTCACTTGGTTTCCAACTGTACAAATTCCATAGCGATGGGCAATCTGTTTTTGAAATTATGTTTCTTTAACCAAAGGTAAGCTTTTTTTCCCAGGGATAACAGACATCTGATATTCTAGTTTCAATTACTTTAAGTAGGTAAGTTTGAGAAACATAAGTTTAAGGTCTATATAATTTTATAATAGTTCTTATTGTTAAGATTCTTTTGCCTGTATTTCAGTTCATATCTGAATTCTAATCAGAAATGGAATATTTCCTCTAAACACACATAAAACAAGAGGCATAATTGGTGATTTCTATTTATCAACATATATTTACACACGCTAGAGTAACTGACCAGTCAGTTATGCTACTTCTTGTTTAAATGCTAGTTGTAAATGTTACTTCTTGTTTAAATAGTCTCTAACTTTCCTCATTCTGACTACTCAAATGCACTATAGTTCTTAATTGGTAAAAATGCAATCTGCTGAATGAAAATATTATTAGCTTGGGATAAAACTACAAGTCCTATTCCCAAAGTTTACAGAAATCACTGAAAATAGTGACTACATGTACCCCATCCCTCTTCGCTGGTAAATAAAAGGTTTTAGATGAAAAGAAAGAAACATCATGGCATCAAAAGTTTTTTGCTTTTTTTTTCCCCCTGGAAGACATGTAAATAGACCTTCCATTAATGGCCATAAGATTAGCCAAGATTATATTTTCTTCAGATATTAAAAAAAAAATCAGAGAGATCTAACAGGATAGGCCACAGAAGTCAAGCAAAAATTCTCATTCCAATCTTCCCTCAAGAGCCAATTAGTTGAAGGCCTTAGAAATAGAACAATGCACCAATTCTTGCAGCAGCAAATTACAGAAGCCCTTACCTTTTAGTCAGAATAAGTGACAGATAACCAGCAGACTAAACTCAGCAGGCATGGCTGCAATACACATTTCTCAGCAGACTCCTACTGCAGCCCCCAAAGAACTGTGCATAAAAACTCCAGCCTGCCTGCTCCATCCTTCACTGTCTGAGATACCCACCCGCTACCACGGTAACAAGAAAGGGCCAAACTAAGCAGCAATCTTAGTTTCTTAAAGACCTTTGTCCTGGAAAAAAAGAAGGGAAAAGAGAAAGGGGTAGGAAGAGGGAAAAAGGGAGAGGAACAGAATAATGACTTTCATGAAGGTGAAGTGGTGTTTGCCATAAACTAAACGCACAGCTACCAGCTTATTAAGTTTGAATGGCTCTGCCTGCAAGCTCCTAAAAGAATCTGCTCTTTACCTCTGCCTCATAAGGGGAAAAAAGTGTGTGTGTGTGTGTGTGTGTGTGTGTGTGTGTGTGTGTGTGTGTGTGTGTGTGTGGAGAGAGAGAGAGAGAGAAAACTACCAAGTGCGTGCCGATGCCTGGATGCCTGGACAGGGAAGGGGAGACTACTGAAGGGACTGGGGGGAGGGGTGGAGGAGAGAGCTAGGATGTGACCCACATATGGAATGAGCCTTAGAACAATGAGGACAGGACAGCCAAACCAGTGTACTCTGGGGCAGCAGTTTTCAAAACAAGTCTTCACAGCTGTGTGTGTGTGTGTGTGTGTGTGTGTGTGTGTGTGTAGAGAGAGAGAGAGAGAGAAAACTAGCAAGTGCGTGCCGATGCCTGGATGCCTGGACAGGGAAGGGGAGACTACTGAAGGGACTGGGGGGAGGGGTGGAGGAGAGAGCTAGGATGTGACCCACATATGGAATGAGCCTTAGAACAATGAGGACAGGACAGCCAAACCAGTGTACTCTGGGGCAGCAGTTTTCAAAACAAGTCTTCACAGCTTTGCAGGAAAGGGGGGTGTGGGGAAACATAACACAAAACAAGCTAATTGAAATAAGCAACTGGATACAAAATGAGCTGGCCAAATCACCAGCAACGGGGACACTGTGGGCTCCTGGATTTCATTTTTATGCAGCCTGTGGGTTATTTCCCCTTCTCACTAGAAAGCTTTCAGTCCCGAGGGTTTAGAACTCCGGAGGACCCAATTAACACCACACTTGGCTAGCTCCCTGGTATGATCAATATGAAATAAACTGCCTTTTAGCATCTCCATAAAATAACACAGCCCAGAAACTGGGTCTACTGCTTTTTTATTTCCTCTGTAGAGTGACAGCCAAACTGGGGGTGGCAGGGGGTGGGGGAAAGCCACACACATACCAGACATTATGTAAGGATAGAAGAGCATGATGACTTGGTTGAACATCTTTAAGAAGCTTAACTCTAATAGAGTTGTTTTGTTTTTTTTTAAATTTATTTATTTTTGGCTGCGTTGGGTCTCGTTGCTGCACACAGGCTTTCTCTAGTTGCGGCGAGCAGGGGCTACTCTTCGTTGCGGTGAGGAGGGCTTCTCATTGTGGTGGCTTCTCTTGTTGTGGAGCATGGGCTCTAGGCGCACGAGCTTCAGTAGTTGTGGCACACAGGCTCACTAGT
>NC_041229.1:41343652-41344998 GCF_002837175.3 Physeter macrocephalus
GTGGCGCAGTGGTTGGTAGTCCGCCTGCCGATGCAGGGGACGCGGGTTCGTGCCCCGGTCCGGGAAAATCCCACATGCCGCAGAGCAGCTGGGCCTGTGAGCCATGGCCGCTGAGCCTGCGCGTCCGGAGCCTGTGCTCCGCAACGGGAGAGGCCACAACAGTGAGAGGCCCACGTACCGCAAAAAAAAAAAAAAAAATGGTATTCTCTCTGGCTCTGATTCATTTGATTATCAAACAATTGATTTTTTTCAAAGACCAAAGATAAAACATCAAAAACAACATTGCTAGGGGGAGCCCTCCTACACTGCTGGTGGGAATGTACATTGGTGCAGCCACTATGGAAAACAGTAAGGAGATTCCTTTAAAAACTAAAAATAGAGTTACCAGATGATCCAGATTTCTCTGGATATCGCCCAGCAATCCCAATCCTGGGTGTATATCCAGAGAAAACCATAATTCGAAAAGATACATGCACCCTGAATAGATACATTGCAGCACTATTTACAATAGCCAAGACATGGAAGCAACTTAAATGTCCATCGACCGATGAATGGATAAAGAAGATGTGGTACATATATACAATGGAATATTACTCAGCCATAAAAAAGAAAGAAATAATGCCATTTGCAGCAACACGGCTGGACCTAGAGATTATCATACTAAGTGAAGTAAGTCAGAAAGAGAAAGACAAATATCACATAATAGCATGTATATGAAAAATCTAAATAGCACACAAATGAGCTTATTTAAGAAACAGAAAGGGCTCTAGAGCACAGGCTCAGTAGTTGTGGCGCATGGGCTTAGTTGCTCCACGGCATGTGGGATCTTCCCGGACCAGGGCTCGAACCCATGTCCCCTGCATTGGCAGGCAGATTCTCAACCTCTGCGCCATCAGGGAAGTCCCTCTAATAGAGTTTTGAAGCCAATGAAATCATCTCTGCTGTATCCTCAGGTCTCTGATGGCCAGCAGGCTGTTTCACATGTGAGGTTTCCTGAGCTTTAACTCATAAGGGACTCCGGTGATTGCTGGGTTTTCATAGCCGAATTCTGGTGTTTTGGCAAATGATTCACTCATATACATTTTAGAGAACCTGACTTGGTTCCCTCAATATACTTCATAGCAAGTCTTCCTTAAAAATGGTATTCTCGGGGCTTCCCTGGTGGCGCAGTGGTTGGTAGTCCGCCTGCCGATGCAGGGGACGCGGGTTCGTGCCCCGGTCCGGGAAGATCCCACATGCCGCAGAGCAGCTGGGCCCGTGAGCCATGGCCGCTGAGCCTGCGCGTCCGGAGCCTGTGCTCCGCAACGGGAGAGGCCACAACAGTGAGAGGCCCACGTACCGCAAAA
>NC_041229.1:41345085-41355539 GCF_002837175.3 Physeter macrocephalus
GAAACCATAATTCGAAAAGATACATGCACCCTGAATAGATACATTGCAGCACTATTTACAATAGCCAAGACATGGAAGCAACTTAAATGTCCATCGACCGATGAATGGATAAAGAAGATGTGGTACATATATACAATGGAATATTACTCAGCCATAAAAAAGAAAGAAATAATGCCATTTGCAGCAACACGGCTGGACCTAGAGATTATCATACTAAGTGAAGTAAGTCAGAAAGAGAAAGACAAATATCACATAATATCATGTATATGAAAAATCTAAAATAGCACACAAATGAGCTTATTTAAGAAACAGAAACAGTTTCACAGTCATAGAAAACAAACTAATGGTTACCAAAGGGGAAAGAAGGTAGGGGAGGGATAAATTAGGAGTATGGGATTAGCAGATACAAAGTACCAGATATAAAATAGATAATCAACAAGGTACTACCATATAGCATAGGGAACTATATTCAATATCCTGTAATAAACCATAATGGAAAAGAATACGAAAAAGAGTTATATATAAAACTGAATCACTTTGCTGTACAGCAGAAATTAATACAACACTGTAAATCAATTATACTTCAATTAAAATATTGCTAGATGTATTTCATTAAAAACAGGGACCATTGTCAAGTGAGGGTTCCAAACCATCAGCCTCTTCATTTAACAATATTTTATTGATATTTCTAGCATAACTAGTTTAATTTGTGATTTCAAATCACTTCTACATTCTGTCCTCTGCTTACTCTGGAAACACAGATATGGAAGTAAAAATTTCTGAGCACACACACACACACACAACACACACAGACTGTAAAAGTCAAGAGAGAGAAGGCAACTTCAGAATGAATGCCCTGTGTCTTGTAATTCTAATCTTCGATTTCAAAAGTGTGTGGCCAGAAAAAGAAAATGTCCTTGGTAAATTCAGGGTTAGAATAGCTAGGCTTTAAAAAAATCACTCTGATAAAATTATTAAAGACCAAATTTCCCTAAGAATAAACTCAATCTAAAATGTTCACAGAGAAAGAGGTCCTTAGTTCCCGTGTGTTACAAAAGGTCTTTAAGAGTTAAATCACAGAATATGAAAACCTATGTTTAAATAATTTTTAGGCAATGACACAAGCTGAGGAGGGAAATAAAATTAATAAGTGACAGGAATGAGGGGCTGTCAACACCAGCTCAAAATTTCATGCTCCTTGGCTTGATCCTATATTTTATTTAACACAGATTTCTACATATGGATAATTGGCCTCTTCTTGTGAGGTCTGGTACTTGAAAATCTGGGCTGTGAGCTTATCTGACAGATAGATGAAGTGGGATGAGCTTGTGGCTGGGCTGGGGGTCGAATTTTCAAGTATCAGCTGCAACTCCAAGTCAGTCCAAGCCATGATGCTTCTAAGTGTCCAAAGTGTGCTCCTCTGGGCAGTGACCTTTTGGATGCAGCAAAGCTGATCTTCTGACCAAATGTGCTCAAGTTCTGACGCTGACATGGATGCTTTTCATTTGCATTCACCTTGATTTGATTCTAATTTTGCCTAGCCGAGTAGTGAACCAAATCCAGCAAAGGAAAACTTTTTTTTTTTTTAATTTTAAGATTTTATTTATTTATTTATTTAAATTTATTTTTCTGGATGTGTTGGGCTTTTGTTGCTGCACACGGGCTTTCTCTAGTCGTGGCGAGCGGGGGCTACTCTTTGTTGCAGTGCACAGGCTTCTCATCACGGTGGCTTCTCTTGTTGCCAAGCACGGGCTCTAGGCACACGGGCTTCAGTAGTTGCAGCACACGGGCTCAGTAGTTGTGGCCGCAGGCTCTAGAGTAGGGGCTCAGTAGTTGTAGCACACGGGCTTAGTTGCTCTGCAGCACGTGGGATCTTCCCGGACCAGGGCTTGAACCCGTGTCCCCTGCATTGAAAGGCAGATTCTTAACCACTGCGCCACCAGGGAAGTCCCAAAGGAAAACTTTTGACGTATTTGATTGCGGCATCTGCTTGATGTCGTTTTCTTCTCTGTTGTTTTGAACTGGTGAGCCAGAATGGAAAGAGACTGCATGACCTTGTATGGGGCCGCCTCAGGCAAAATATTCCCAGGAAGCAGGAGCATTTCAGGTATTGTGGGGCCTGAAGCTTATACCATGTGGAGGACCCTCTTTAAGAAACAAGTATAAAATTATCAATTCAAAATTAAGTCAGAAGGCTTTGGAAGAGGCCCCTGAGCGAGAAGCGTGCTGAAGCCGAAGCTTCAATAACTTCATGATAAATATGCCCTATTATCAATGGGGTCTCCCTTCAGAGCAACTCAAGGGTAGGAAGACTCAGGTAACTGGGTGGGAAAAGCTGGACCGTCCCTGCCCCCTTCGGTAGAACTTTGAGTATCTTCTCTTATTGGTGATGATGAGAGGAGAGTGCAACCTTGAGAAGCTAAAAAATTTAGTCTGATATTCAAGTAAAATGATAACATCAAAGGGGAGTCTCCATGCACTTTAGTTTTCTTAGAAGAGCGACTAGGTATATGCAGAGACAGGATATGTGGGAGTTAATGAAACCATTAGTTCAATGAAGCTTAATATCTCCTAAAGAAAAGAGAGTTTTACTTCTTTTTTTATTTCAAATTTACAAAACAGTTGAAAAACTAGCACAAAGAGTTCCCATATACCTGTCACTCAGCTTTCCCAAATGCTCATATCTTATACAACCATATAACAATTATAGGAAATTAACACTGATGCTGCACTCTTAACTAATCAACAGACTACACAATTTTTGCTGATTGTCACAGGTGTGTCCCTTTGCTGGTCCAGAATCCAATTCAGGAGCCCTCACTGCATTTAGTTGTCCTGGGTCCTTACTCTCCTTAAACCTGTGACATTTCCACAACAGCCATCACTTTTACATTTGAAAAGTACTAGCTAGTTAGTTTGTAGAATGTCTCTCAATTTGAGTTTACCTCATGTCTCCTCATGATTAACTCAGGGTGTGTATTTTTGGAAAGAATACCATAGAAGTGATGTTCTCCTTTCTCCTGCATCAGACCAAGGGTTACATGATAGTGATATGTCGTGTAAAAATAACTTTGATCATTTGGTTAAGGTGGTGGTTGCTAGGTTTCTCCATTGTAGAATCTAGACCCAGGAGGAACCCTGATTCATTAGGCAGGAATATAGGTAGAGGTCAGCAAAAAAAGCTACCAAACCCCCTTCCGAGCACCCACGGAGAGCCATCCTGAGGCTCACTCCTCAAGCTGGCATGCCTCGGAGAACCAGAAAACCACCAGGAGAGGATTAAGGAAGGAAAAGTCTTAAGAGGAAAAGGTTAGAGAGTGGCTTGAAGACCACATCACATAGCTCCCTTACTTTCCAGGTACATACTCTGCAAACGCCCTTTAAAATCACTAGACCACCAAACAGAACATGTCATCAAACCCCATGAGCCCTGCGTCAAAATCTTTACATAACCATATGACTGCTAAAACAGGCTTCCATATTTATTATATTACTAGAATCGAAAACTCTCTAAATTACATTTTAATAGGCTGTCAAAACTTTCTCTAGGTTTTCAACACCAGGTGCCAAATTTTCATCCACAATGAAATGATTATGTGATGAGGTGAAGCCAGCCCACTCCCTGCTATGATACCATGGTTTCTCTATCCATCCCAAGCTACAAATGTTTTTTAAGGGAAAAAAATTAAAAAGCTAGTTCAGCACCTAAGCTCTGCTACTGAAACTCTGAGCTAAACAATACATTTATTGTTCTTAAATTCATCTTTAGGGCCAGAATTTCAAAGACCATCTAGACTCTATAAGAGCAATATACTGAAGAAGCGCCTACCACTTGATTCAAAGTGCAAGACTCAATTCTTCAGATCCTAAGGTGATCAAAACTGTGTTAGCCCCTTTAACCAACTATGTTAGTAAAACACTAACGTGTTTTAAGAGCTGGAAAACTAAATACTCTGAGAGGTGAACCTTTGGAAGATACTCACAAGATACAACTACATGGGCTGGTGTAAGAGACAGAGATCTCTATTCTGACAAACGGGTTAATAACCCCATCACCATGCAATTAAGACAGGGAAAATGGAAGAGAAAACAACACAACAGAATTTTAAAACTAGCACCAATCCTAATTTTAAAATAAATTTTACCTACAAATTTGTAAATAAATTCCTTGCAAAACTGATTTCCACTTAATGGGAAATCTGTGCATTAAGAATCAGCACAAACTTAAAATTATAGAGGGGATCTCAACCCTCCTCATTAATTGGCATCAACCAAGCATCCACAGACACATCACAGTCTGGTAGAAGCTAACCATCTCTGACCGAAACTGCAAACACTCCAACGAGGTCGGGCGCCCCTGTGACTCACAACCTATTTTTCCACAAGCACCTGCTCCATTCATTAGCTATGCACTAAAATAGAAGGTGACAAATTCTGAATCTGTGCTTATTTCCATCATTGTTATTAATTAAATACCATTTTGGTGAATAAAATTAAACTAAACCCACATACATGAAATTACTTCCTCCCTTTCCTCGAAATCTTGTTAACATAACACTGCCAGAAAATTAATCAACACCACAAATTTGTTAAATGATTAATAAAAAGAGTGATTATAATAATAAATTCTAACTTGAGACTAGTCATTCAAAATAGATCTATGAGTTCTGTTTGGATTGAGAAAAAATTGTTCATAAGTGTAGAGACTGTTTGTAAATGCAGTGCCTTCTATGCTTCTATGCTACTATGGAAGTTAGATAATATTCCACAAAGGGGTGATTTCTACCAATTGGTATTAGCAATTTTTTTCTTCTTTTCCCTTAATTAAATTCAATATACATATAAATGGTGCTGAGCCTGAAAGAAAAAAAAAAACTTAGGAGATAAAACAACCTTTTCAACAACAAGCTTAACATGAGAAAAGGTTAGGTAGATAATTACAATTTACATCCACACAATAAACTGCCAGAGTTTTTCAGCTAACTAAATGTACTCTAGTTCATTATGTAGCCATGCTACAGAAAAAGGCCATTTTTCTCCCTTAGAATTTCAGTTTCGGCAACATGAAACCACCAGGAGGATTGAATATTATCCAATAGTATTTTAAAACTGCATGGAGAAATACTTCCATCTTTTGCTAATGATCACCAAAGAGAAACAAGGTAACAATACTCTCATGGCGGAGACGGTTATTTGTACAATTGACCACGGGTTTGAACTACGTGGGTCCACTTATACACGAATTTTTTTTCAGGAAGGCCAGTGCCCCTAATGTCCACCTTGTTCAAGGGTCAACTGTATGTATGTGTGTGTGTGTGTGTGTGTATGTTTGTGTGTGTGTGTGTGTGTGCCTGCATCTCCATCCCTAAAGCAGAGACTACAGAAGTTAACACCCTGACGTTTCATTAGGATGTGTCTGTCAGTGGGATTCTAGGAGGTTCTGCAGAGTTAGCCTGTACCCTGAATGATTCAGGGCTTCTATGGGCCCTTTAGAAAGAGGTGGGGGATTTTGTGGATACTTGTGCTTACAACTTAACCTAAAACATACACGCGTGCACACTCACACACACACACTCTAGACCTAGTATAAGGCATACAAAGATGATCCATTTATTACATCTGACACTTCAAGTATTCTGATCCCCACGCTCCCCGGTAATAACTGCAGCAAATTATAAGCTCCCTTAGAACAGAGAAACAATAATAACAGCTTAACTGGCTGCTCTGAGTCCCAAGGCTGAGAACAGTAGGTATAACTGTCCCCACTGGAGAGAGGTGATGGACTTGCCATCCAGCAAAGCTAGTTCCACACCCCTTATACCACTACCCACCTCTAGACTATGTAGAAGAGGGTGGTTAAAGTAAGGGTGACTGGTTGGCAGAGAGCTGCAGGCCCAGAATTGGGGCATTTTTTGCCTATGGAAAGAGAAGCAGATTCTACAGGGGGGAGGGAGAGGGGTGCTCATGCAGCCACCTCCATCCAAGTGGGCAGGGGCCCCTGCACTCAGGACTCTCAAGTGGTTGGGACCCCAGGACTTCCCAGTCACTGGCTTATCCACTGTATCTCTCTCTCCTTTGTCATCCTATCCTCTTCCTTCAACTCCATGCCCTTAATTCCCTTTGGAACAGTCAGCAGTCATTAAGGAAAGAAGACAAAAACCTCCGTGCTGTCCCTCTCAAACGTAACTCATATATCAGGGTGGGCCAGCTGACTTGATGGAGACAAACAGCTGAAAAAGACAAAGGAGATCAGAAGCCAAACTCTGACCCTGGGATGCCAGTTCCCCAAAGCACAAGAGTGGAGGGTCCAGGCCTCCATGATTCAGAAAAAACTCTGTGAAACACCTGCTGAAGACCACTCATGAAAGGCCAGCAGCCCAGAGCCAAATGTGGCAAAAGAAAACATGCCATCCTGCCGCCCTTATCTTCCAGGTGCCAGAAAAACTCAAACCAACCCAGAGAGAGAGAAGAAAACACTGGAAATGTGCGAAGAGCTCAGTTTTAAATGATAAAAATGTACGTTAGGTGAGAAATACAAATCGGGTTAAAAGGGAACCAAACGCCTTTCATGGATTAGACAAATACATACTGAAGGCTTTCTACCAGTCAGGCACTGTTCTAGGTGCAAGTAATCCATCAGTGAACAAGACACACAAGATCCCCACTCTTAGAGAGCTGTCTAAGCTGTCTTAACAGACAAAAGCAATTAAGAACAAGGACCTACTGTATGGCACAGGGTTTTCAATATCTTATAATAACTTATGATGGAAAAGAATCTGAAAAATTATATATATATATATATAAAATGCAATCACTTTGCTGTACACCTGAAACTAGCACAATATGGTAAGTCAACTATTCTTCAATTAAATAAAAGCAATTAAGAAGTAATTTCACACAGTGATATGTGCTACGAAGACAAAACACCTTGACAAAGTGATGAAGAGAAACCTGGATGAAAGGAAGGGTCTGTTTTAGAGAAGGTGGTCAGGGAAGGCCTCTCTGAGACTGAGTCTTCAATTCAGAGATCTGGGACAAACGTATTCTGGACAGAGGGAAAAGCAAAGGCAAAGGCCCTGCCGTAACAGCCAGCCTGCATGCCTGTAAACTTTCGTTAAACTCCTATTCTTCACAAAGTTAAACTAGACAAATCCCTTGCCTTTGAAGGCCCCATGGTATAGTGGGGAACACAGACCCAGTGACATAATAAGTGTACCCCAAACTCCCACCCAAACCCCGATGGGAAGAGTCCATGAACATTTCTAAAAAGTGACCTTCGACCATGACCTCGACTGAAGAGTTGGATTTTGCCACCAGGCTTGTTAAAAACATTCTGGGCCCAGGAAATATAATGAGGGAAGGAACAGTGGCATGAGAGTGTATGGCATGTCTATGAATGACATTTGTACCCTGTAGAAGTTACTTTTATGGCATTTAAGCACTGAATTGTATGGATTTGTTCCATGTCTTTCCCCCTTGTTAGAATGTACATTCTTTAAAAACAGCAAACTTACTCATTTTGAATCGTAATAATCTAGCACAATGAGTTGGGTGAAGAGTAAAAAGACAGGTTCACAGCAGTTAGTGAAGGTCAAAAGGTGAAAGTTGGAGAGAGCGGACTTCTTTCTGTAGCTACCGGGGCCATTAAAGGTTTTGCAATTCACAAGAAACCTCAAGGCTGACAACAGTGAGCTTAACCTACCAATGAACCCGGAAGCCTGCCCTTAGAAAGCCTATACTGGTAGTGCTAACAGCTACTGCTGATGTGGTTTAAATGAAGATTTGGCTTTTTGTGTCCTTCACTGAAGAGACATATATTCATTGCAGTGCTTTTTCAGACATGAAACATGGTTTTTAAAGCTTGATAATCTCATCTACTAAAGGTTTCCTGCTGTGACTGTCAAATATATGTCTTCACCCCTTTCCTGTGATGCACCACTCTGCCATTACCTGGCTCCACACTGAATCAGTCAACCCATGTGTACATATCATCTTCTTCTTCTGTGCACAGCAAGGATCATCGTGTGAGATAACATATGCTTCACACATCAGAATCATAAAATAGCCTTAATGGCCTTTGAATAGAGGAAGAAAGGTTATAGCATTTTTGTTCCTACTGTACGTGTTTATCAGTCCAACCCTTTCATTGCATCTTAAAGATCTAGTCCAAACCAGGTAACCTGTTTGGCTCCTGGAAGAGCTCAGATGATAACCTGGGTTTCCTGGCTTCAGGTCACCAAGGGACCACACCTAGTCCTTCTTGAGTACTTTGAAGGATGCCTAACACAATGGCTCAGCACTTCCAAAGCTCAATGCATTCCCTCTGATTAATTCATCCACCCTCTGCCCCACCATTATAACTATCGTCATGTCTATCTCTGTACCCCAGCGTACCTCTCCAATCTCTACTCCCTTTTCAGACCTCAGCCAGATGTCACGGCATCAGGCTCATGGAAGCCCTGAAGCCATAGAGAGCTGGTCCCCTATGGCATAACACTGCTCACCAGCAGAAACTCTGGCATGGCAACAGATGCAACATTTGGCCAGCCAGAAATAACACAGATGTGGCCACACATCTTCAGGCACACGAGGCACCAAGATTAGATAAGTGTCTGAATTTCAACGAAAATGAAGCAGAGATGGAGGAAGCCCAGTTGACAAAATAGATCCAATCCTTCAAGGGACCCATCCCAATTATGGAAAGGTACCAGGGAGCTCCACTGATCACATTCAGATGCAAGCTGGACACCCCGAGTTTCCCAATCTCACTCATACCCTGACAAGTCCGAAACTGTGTTGGGATGAAAATTTTTAGTTATTTAGTCTGCATGGGGTTGTCTGGCTTAGAGATAAAAATTAGAAGTAACTTAATGATTATCTTTAATAGTATGATGGATTATCATGAGAAAGATAATGGCAGGTAGTTTTCCAGGTCAAAAATGTTGAATAAAAAATCAGATCATCAGAGAAAGCATGAGACTTCAACAAGCATGATGAATGTCCCTTTCGCTATGCTACTATTTGTAATTCAAGTTACTTGCTAATGCTCTAATACCACCTCATTTTACAAAACACCAATTTGGAAATTAGAAAGGTAAGGCACATAAAGGAGATATCACTATACACAGAGAATCCCGAAACCCATCAAGAGAGAGGGAAACAATTGTTCGCTAAAGGAATGAGACCCATGGGAAAGGACTACGTATTCAAAGTAAACTAACAAATGAACAACTTTTCTTCAACAGTTCTGCACATTTCCATTTACTATGCACAGAAACATTTCCTTAAGCTGAATGCATTTATCTCTCCAAGACAGAAAACCGTAATTTAATTAAAGTTAAAATGAAGAACTTAAAGATTTGCTACATTATTAGATCCCTTTGAAAGAGTTAAATGTTCCCCTGCTCAGATCTCCTCTCTTCCTGTGCTTCAAGATAAGTACTGGGAGATTTATGTGCCATGAATTTCCAATTACCCATTTCCGCCAGCTGGGCTGTCAATCACCACTTGTCTTATCCTGGATGTCTTCACCACCCCTACTTCCTTGTTGTGCACACAGAAACAAGCTTATTCTTCCCCAAAGAGCTTACCACCAGGCAGGAAAATGCTGGTTTTTTATGTCCAACTCCTGCTGGACAGAATTTCTGACTCCAGTTACTGCCACCCCATCATTCCAACATATTCAAATAAAGCCAGAGTTGCCACAGATTGTGAACAATTCAAGACTTCAGAAGAGAATTTACATCGTGCACCTTCCCAGTGTCCACTGAAGCAGAATTGATGAGCTCTCAAGAGCAATCCCTCCCCCACCTTTGACATCTGGAAGCAGGTGGGAGAATTCTAAATGATAACTATGCTCACTTAGACACCAGCAGAACACACAAAACAGTACGTTTGCAAATGTGTGCTTACATAATAGTTGTGAATTTGGAGGAAAAAATATTAATGGTGAAAGCTCTTCATTGCTTTTGGCCATGGGGTTTGTCTGGAGGATGGACATCAAAACTAAGATATCAAAAAATTCTTAAAAGGACTCTACAAGGCCTGGATATCAGTGTTGCAATTAAACACCTGAAAAGTAAATGACAGCTGTCATTCAATGGTCAGGATTACAGTGGTGAGTCTTGATGGTACAGATTCATTTCTTGTAATTGTGCCCAAAACACACATCTATTCAGCTGACAGTCACTGAGTACTTACTCTGTAAAAAGGCTTAGATGTTAAGGGAGATACAAAAATAACTAATACAAGTCCTTTCCCACAAGAAGCTTGTAGAAATATGTGCATAAATAATTTTAATAAAAGAAAGCCTGTCATTAAAAACTCATTGAGGGCTTCCCTGGTGGCACAGTGGTTGAGAGTCCGCCTGCCGATGCAGGGGACGTGGGTTCGTGCCCCGGTCTGGGAAGATCTCACATGCCGCGGAGCGGCTAGGCCCGTGAGCCATGGCCGCT
>NC_041229.1:41355565-41379960 GCF_002837175.3 Physeter macrocephalus
AAAAAAAAAAAAAAAAAAAAAAAAAAGCAGCAGGCTAACTGATATAGAGAACAACTAGTGGTTACCAGTGGGGAAGGGGAAGAACAAAGGGGCAAGATAGGGGTTGGGGATTAAAAGATACAAGCTACTAGTGTAAAATAAATAAGCTACAAGGATATATTTTACAGCATAAGGAATATAGCCATATTTTATAATAACCATAAATGGAGTATAACCTTTAAAATTGTGAATCACTATGTTGTACCTCTGAAATTTATATGATATTATAAATCAACAATACCTCAATTTTTTAAAAAAGAATGTGGGTCTAGACCTGGAAAATCTATCTCAACTATATTTAGACACTCTGAGTCTGGCCCTGACCACTGAACCAGGAGAAACCACTAAGTGTCCCCCTTCATCCGCTCGTCATGTCCTATCCCCCCCATTTACCAGGAGCAGCGGCACGTGATCAATCACCCAACTAACCGAGACCTGGTGAAAGCTGAACTCAACCTGGTAAGATGGCGGTTCTCCACCTTGCTGCACACTGGATCCTCAGGCCTGGGAACCCCCCAGAGACTCTACTGGTCTGGAGCAGGACCTGGGTGTTCAAAACATCCAAACTCAGAAATCCACCTCTAATTTCCACACAGTTTCTGGGAAGCATTACAGAGTTGTGGCTAAAAGCACATGGTCAAGGTCACAAAACATCTCAGATGCATTGATTGTGCATCTGAGAATGAGAATTATTGTGTTAAAAAAAAAAAGTCAAGGGTTTGCGGTCCCTTCTTTCCACAGTCAACAGAACAGCTGGTTTCATCTCAGGCTTTTGTGGAAGCACATGGAGATGTATCTATATCTTGATGACACTACAAGGATCAGAGAACCTCTGAAAAATTATAAAGAGCTTCATGAACCCACGGCTGTGCAGCATTATTACTTCAAACAGAGCTGGGGTCCTTTCCTGGGTGCTCTGACTGAGTCTCCTGTGGCTGGAGCACTGGAAGGCCTCGGGATCCTCTCCTGGAGGCCTCTCTCTACCCACGCCACAATTATTTTCTAATTGCTCAATTAAGAAAGCCGATGGTAGGGCTTCCCTGGTGGCGCAGTGGTTGAGAGTCCGCCTGCCGATGCAGGGGAGGCGGGTTCGTGCCCCGGTCCGGGAGGATCCCACATGCCGCGGAGCGGCTGGGCCCGTGAGCCATGGCCGCTGAGCCTGCGCGTCCGGAGCCTGTGCTCCACAACGGGAGAGGCCACAACAGTGAGAGGCCCGCGTACCGAAAAAAAAAAAAAAAAAAAAAAAAAAGCAGCAGGCTAACTGATATAGAGAACAACTAGTGGTTACCAGTGGGGAAGGGGAAGAACAAAGGGGCAAGATAGGGGTTGGGGATTAAAAGATACAAGCTACTAGTGTAAAATAAATAAGCTACAAGGATATATTTTACAGCATAAGGAATATAGCCATATTTTATAATAACCATAAATGGAGTATAACCTTTAAAATTGTGAATCACTATGTTGTACCTCTGAAATTTATATGATATTATAAATCAACAATACCTCAATTTTTTAAAAAAGAATGTGGGTCTAGACCTGGAAAATCTATCTCAACTATATTTAGACACTCTGAGTCTGGCCCTGACCACTGAACCAGGAGAAACCACTAAGTGTCCCCCTTCATCCGCTCGTCATGTCCTATCCCCCCCATTTACCAGGAGCAGCGGCACGTGATCAATCACCCAACTAACCGAGACCTGGTGAAAGCTGAACTCAACCTGGTAAGATGGCGGTTCTCCACCTTGCTGCACACTGGATCCTCAGGCCTGGGAACCCCCCAGAGACTCTACTGGTCTGGAGCAGGACCTGGGTGTTCAAAACATCCAAACTCAGAAATCCACCTCTAATTTCCACACAGTTTCTGGGAAGCATTACAGAGTTGTGGCTAAAAGCACATGGTCAAGGTCACAAAACATCTCAGATGCATTGATTGTGCATCTGAGAATGAGAATTATTGTGTTAAAAAAAAAAAGTCAAGGGTTTGCGGTCCCTTCTTTCCACAGTCAACAGAACAGCTGGTTTCATCTCAGGCTTTTGTGGAAGCACATGGAGATGTATCTATATCTTGATGACACTACAAGGATCAGAGAACCTCTGAAAAATTATAAAGAGCTTCATGAACCCACGGCTGTGCAGCATTATTACTTCAAACAGAGCTGGGGTCCTTTCCTGGGTGCTCTGACTGAGTCTCCTGTGGCTGGAGCACTGGAAGGCCTCGGGATCCTCTCCTGGAGGCCTCTCTCTACCCACGCCACAATTATTTTCTAATTGCTCAATTAAGAAAGCCGATGGTAGGGCTTCCCTGGTGGCGCAGTGGTTGAGAGTCCGCCTGCCGACGCAGGGGAGGCGGGTTCGTGCCCCGGTCCGGGAGGATCCCACATGCCGCGGAGCGGCTGGGCCCGTGAGCCATGGCCGCTGAGCCTGCGTGTCCGGAGCCTGTGCTTCGCAACGGGAGAGGTCACAGCAGTGAGAGGCCCGCGTACCGCAAAAAAAAAAAAAGTACTGTATAGATTAACTAAAGTATAGATTAACTAAAAAGGTATGTACTGCATATTCCAATTGGATAAGGAAAAAATTACTTACAGAATATCTGAGGCTCCACTTTAAAATGGTAACTGGTTATATCAGGGTCAGGTGGTTGTGGGCATGATTATAATTTTCTTCTTTATATTCATGTACATTCTCTAAATCTTCAACAAATAATTAAATTACTTTTGAATGAAGAGAAAGAAAAAAACCACACGGGGTGAAGGCTATGGACTCCTCTAAGGAAAAGACTGACCTCCTTCCCAGCAACTTCACCACTGCCCCTCCCTCTGCAGGGAAGAGAGGAGCCGCGGAGCTGGTAGAAGCCCTCACACCTCCTCCAGGGCCTCACCCTCCTCTCTGCTCTCCACTGTCACCCTCTCCCTGGAGATCAGAGAGGTCCTGGGAGAGCACCCACCACAGTTGCCAAATTGCTCTTCTCCATCGGCTCAGGTCACTGAGAGCTGATTTTATTCAGAAATGTTCAGGATGTCCAACCCCACTACGCTGCCCTTCTTAAAACACCCTCGCTTTCAGAGTTCAGTAGGAAATGCCAGCTCGTGCCCAAAGCATGCATATAGCCCACTGCCAGGCACACAGAAGGCTCTCAATAAATGTCAGTTCCCTTCCTTCCTACTGGGCTCCACACTGAAACCCCCCTTTTAGATAAAAGTGGCACAGAAATTTGCTATACACAGTACAGTCTAAAAGTTTTTGTACATAGTCACAGAGCTATGCAGGGGCATAAACCGGATCTGCTTAATAAACACAGCAGCATCTCCATTCTGTGGTTTAAAATGACACATGCTAATTTTCTGAAAGACAGAAGGCGGGTGTCACACAAATTAAGTTTCCTCACAGACAAAAGCAGCTGTCTTACCTCACTTCCCATCCCCATGGTCATGTTCAACAGCTCCAGCTTTGAAACTCTGGCTGGAAGTATGTTTAAATTTGAGGGGAAATACAGTTCTGGACATCTGGATTCATTACAAAATAACCTAGCCCCTTCTCTCCCTAAGGATAATAATGATAAACCCACACTTAATGTAGTCCCAAACTTATGCACTTAGCATATTTTTTAAAAAATATTCTTCTGTTTATCATTAATCTGAGAATATGTTTAACCAACAGGCTGTGCCTTGGTTTTACAGGCCATTGATATCCATTAATTAATACACTTGTTTGGGTTTCACATCCATGGTTAAATTTTGCCTTGTGATAGGTAAGAGGGATTAAAAGACTGACCAAGCTTTCAGATGCTAGCATCTGCATACACAAATCAATATTTTTTTTCAGAGAATAAACTGCAAACATGAAAGCAAATCATGATGCTGCTAACCATCCTTCATTTGTATTAAAAACAATAATTGCAAATCTTCAGTTGTGTTCTCCATACTATAGGCTAAATCCTAAAGTATTTGCCAGAGAGACAGGGAGAGAACGTTTCACAGGAGAGGGAACAGAGCAAGCCAAGGGCCAGGGTGAGGAGAGAAGGGTGTTGTGGGAGCACTTGCGTATTCTTCCGGAAGGACGGAGCACACAAAATAAGGAAGTACTGCAGGATCTTTAAAATCCATTCCAGCTCTGAAATCCTCCTATTTGGGTGATCAGAGTAGATCAGGGCTTTTTCTGTGGCTCAGACCTAGGAAAGCAGAAATAACTTTTGGCCCCCAGAGCAAGACATCACATTTAGACCAAACTGCTTTGTCGAGAGAGAGGTAGGAGGCAGGCACTATCTCCACGTCCAGCAAAGTTAGAGACTAGGCTTCTCTTCCCAGCTGAGTTTCTGACGAACTAACACTCCTCCCTCCGCAGCCTGAAGCACAGAGCTGGGTCCCAAAGCTGAGGGTACGGGCTGTATGGCAGCCCAGCCCTTGAGTAAGGGATTCGTACTATTCTCACACTGCCCTCTCTCTCCTCTCCCACTGGACCTGATTTCATGACTGTGAGTGTCAAGCTCCCACCAAGGGCAGAAGCACCCGCCTGGTGAGAAAGGAAGGACCCACCCAGTGAATCTCTGAGGAGATCTCCTGACTTGGCCACTTCCTCACCTTTGAACTTGACAAGTTACTCAAGCCCTTTAAACCTTAGGGTCCTCATTTGCAAAATGAAAAAAATGCCCACCTACCTCACATAATGTGTGTGTGTGTGTGTGTGTGTATGTGTGTGAGTGATAACAAAAAGCATTTAGCAAAGTGTAACCCAGAGTAAAGGCTCAACAAGTGTTAGTTATTTTTGTTATGGTTGGTCTCTTTAAAGCACACTTGGGGGGGCATCTGGATTCTCATATATCTTAGCAAGTCCAAGCCTTTCAATTTAGTATTTATAATATCACCATTATAATTATGCAAAAATTCCCTGATTAGTTAGACAAGTCACACTGGTGTTCTAAGGTGGCCGGTGTGCAGCTGAAGAAAGCATTATGTAAATTAAATCCATTGCTTCTGCTGGTGAGCTTGGAATATCTCTTATTAAATATTAACACCACAGAAAACAGAACCTTTGAGCCATGAAAAGGCAGAATTTTGCTGGAAAGCATTCATTTATTCAAGGCACTGATGGCTTATTATGGATCAGACCCCATTAAGGAGCTAGTGATACAGGCCCAGACAAAAAGCAGATGATATAATCTTTGCCCCAGAGAGCTTTACATTCTGGTGGAGGGAGAAGGAAAAGAAATGAAGAGAATAACTAAAACATATGATGATAGGTACTGTGGAGAGAAAGAAGGCAGGAAGAAGAAGGAGATAGGCAGCACTGCAGGCAGGTAACAGTTTTCAATAGGGCATTCAGGGAAGGTGTCACCAAGAAAGTGTGGCTTGAATAAGGGAAGGAGGTAAGGGAGTGAGCTATGGAGGTGTGTAGGGGAGAGGATGCCAGGCTGAAGATGCAGCACAAGTAAAGGCCCTTAGGTGGGAAGAGGCCTGCTCTGCTGGAGGAACAGGAATGAGAGCACTGTGGCAAAAGTCAATCAGGTGGAGAATGGGAAAGATAAAGTCAGAGAGAAACAGGGTCCAAATTCCATACAGTCTTTGCCAGGTTGACTCAGAGTCAGATAGGAAGCCAACAGTGTTGTGAGCAGGGGAGCGAGATAATCTGATGAAGGTTTAGCAATATTACTGAGCTGAGGTGTTGAAAAAAACCACAGCACAGAGGAGTAGAAGTAAGGAGACCAGCTAAGAGGCTATTACAATAATCCAAAAGAGAGATAATGGTGACTTGAACTGAGGTGGGAGCAATGAAAAGTGGTCAGATTCTGGAACTATTTAATTTTTAAAATATATAATAAATATATTTAATATAGAAATACATAATTCATAAATACAATTTATAAGTTTATATTATAGTTTATTATTAATTATTACATATATATACGGGAGGCACCAAGCTGGAAGGATGATGGAGCTGCCATTATTAAGGAAGATGGCAGAAGAAGCAAGGAAGATGGCAGAAGAAGCAAGTATATGGGGTAAAGACGTACAGATCCATATTGGCCATGTGAAGTTTCACACGCCCTCTGACGATATCATTTGGATGTTGAATGAAACACTGAATATACGAGTCTGGAGTATGAGGGAGTGTCAGGCTACAGCTCTACATTTAGGATGTATAGATGGCATTAAAAGCCACGAGACTGGAGATCATTAAAGAATGAATCTTGTTTCAGAAGAGAAAGGTACTGATCCCAGGGCACCCCAATATTTTGCAACAAGGGAGACCAGGAGACATCAGTAAGGGAGACTGAGAAGGAATAGGCAGAATAGTACGAGGAAAGCCAGTGTTTCCTTCCATGAAGAATGAATCTCAAGGAAGAGGGAAGAAATGATGGATTGTATCCAATGCTGCTGATGGGTCAATTAAGAAGAGGGCTGAGTACTGACCACTGGATATAGTGACCACCGGGCCACTGATGACACTGACAAGAATTGTTTCAGTGGAGTGATGAGGAGGAAATGGAAAGGAAGTGAAAGAAACAAGAATAAGCAGCTCTTTAAGAAGTTTTACTGAAAGGGGAGCAGAAAATGGGGCAGTGTCTGGAGGGAGATGTGAAATCAAATGAAGGATTTTTTTTTTTAAGATGAAGGGAATTCCAACATATATGCATGCCATTAGAAAGTAACAGAAAGCAGAGGATGACTCAGGAGAAAGAGACAGTGCGATAGGAATTTCCATTCAGAATCAAGGGACCCAGAAATGGGTCCCCAAACCTGAGCCTGGAACTAAAACACAGATAAGAAGCAAGGAAAACTGTCCCCACCTCCACAGGCACTGGAGTCGGACCTGGGGGATTAACCCTTCCAAC
Source organism: Physeter macrocephalus (assembly GCF_002837175.3). Classification (NCBI taxonomy): domain Eukaryota; kingdom Metazoa; phylum Chordata; class Mammalia; order Artiodactyla; family Physeteridae; genus Physeter; species Physeter macrocephalus. The sequence goes on from NC_041229.1 coordinate 41,362,434, forward strand.
ACTGGAAGTTTCCAAACTGCCAGCCAATGTGTGTGACTAAAACCATCAAAGAGGTCATTTAGAGAACACCTGCTCTTAGATGGGCCCCAAAAGGGTTATCTATGATTGTTTTTACAGCCCTGCACCTCTCTGCCTCAAGGCCTGACCTAGCGCCCTGACTCCTGAGCCCTGCAAGGAGGGCCTGGAGCTCACAACAGATTATTTTCAGGCTCCAGCAGTTCTGAGGTGGAGTTGTCAGCACATTCACAAGGAATAGAAAGGGAAGCAGTGACATGGGAAACCTTGCTTTTCCTAGATCAGGTTTAACAACTACCCTTCACCAAAGAGCTAACCAAGTGCGGTCCCAGCAAACCAGGAAGATTTTAAAAATTGCAAACATTTGATTCATGAGGCTCATTCCCTAGCAACATTTTTTTTTTGCGGTACGCGGGCCTCTCATTGTTGTGGCCTCTCCCGTTGTGGAGCACAGGCTCCGGACGTGCAGGCTCAGCGGCCATGGCTCACGGGCCCAGCCGCTCCGCGGCATGTGGGATCCTCCCAGACCGGGGCGCGAACCCGGTTCCCCTGCATCGGCAGGCGGACGCGCAACCACTGCGCCACCAGGGAAGCCCCCTAGCAACATTTTTTGAATACTCATAGGAACATGATGGAATTTTAGATGCTATAGGTTTGTTTTTGTTTCAACAAGGTCCTTACCTTCCTGCGACGCCAATTTGAGGGTTGGAAGAGGGGAGGCAAGCAAGACAGACAATCACTTGCAGATTTACAATATGTATAAACAGATAGATGATAAGAACGAACATGTTAAAACACAGAAGGCATAAATTCATTCAGTTACTGATGTGCTGTCCTGTTCCAGAAAGATTTGAAATAAGGAAATGTGTAAATAGCCAGCTTACAGAGCTAAAGGACAGGAGAGGCAAGAAGCAGACTCAGGTAGTGTTTGGCTCTAAGGCTCCAAAGCTGTCTTTTCATAGCTCTGAGCCACAGTTTCCTCATCTCTAAAGCAGGGGATAGCACCAGAAGATGGCAGGGCCTCCTCTACCTCAATGCTTTTCAGACCTCACGATTCATCTTATTTCCCAAAAGGTATTTCTCAGCGCAGCAGTGACTTCCCTTTGACAAATGCACGCCTCCATACACACACCTAGATCAGAGACAACTCATTTGCTCTGCAACTTTTCTGCGCCTGCCAAATGGCTTCAAACTCAGGTCACTTTAACAAATGCCCTCGGTTCTGTGGCCATTCCAACGTGTTCAGTTCACAGCAGACCCATTCTGGAAGAGCTGCCCACTGGCACAGGGGGGCCTTCTGGAGCTGACTGGCTCTTTCCAAGCCAGCACCACAATGTTGAAGAGGCTGGGAGGGCTTGGGGTAGTGATCACAAAAGTCAGCAGCTTAGAAATCCAACTCCACAAAGTAACTCATAGAGAGCACAGCTGGCTTCTTCAAGAAATATTATGGCTGCTACTTGAAGACAAAAGGGGAAAAAATATGGGGATCACTTAGAGGGGAGCACAGGTATTTGGAATGGTGAGGAGAGATCTTAACCAAGGAGGAAAAATGTGAAATAGAAGATTTGGAAGATTTGGGATTTGCTTATTATTTCTGCACAAAATTCTACTTCTTGACAGTGGCATTTCTGATTCAAATGGCGAGATGGGAAACCCAGGTCCAAAATAAGAGCTAAATATGGCTACAGTACAAAATATTATACTGTACACCAGGTAGAAGAAGAACATTTGTAAAGGACTCATGGTGTTTCTGAATAAGTTTCTCAACCACCCTGCACATTTACTACCTTAGATATCACAGCAAGTTCTCACTTCAAACCACCTAAGTATGTAGATTTTTAAACACCACTTAAACGATCTTCTTCCAAAGAATTAAATTACCATGTATGGCCTATTCCTCTATTAAAAATTAATAAATTTACTAACTCCTAGGATGGAGGCCTTCATTTGTTTTATAATGAAAAAAAGCTTTGATCTGCAATTCTCCAAGGCTGCGATTGTTTTTATTCTTCAGCTCTTCTCATTAAAAATAAATACCTCCATTCTCTAAGATACACCTGCAAAGCACTTAAAACACCCATTTGAACAACAGGAAACCTATTTTCATTTCCCTGCAAAAGAATCTACTGTTTCAAGTGCTTCTGCAGTGAGAAAAGCACCTTTCTTCAGTACCCAGGCACCAATCTGGGTGGTGAAGGACCAAAATTGAAGGTTTGCCACTAATCAGTATTTACAGAGCAAGCTCAAAGGGCAACTTCTTAAAGCTGAAGATCTGAGCTATAATCAGAATTCTTCACATATTGTCTTTTGCTCAAGAGGGAGTAATGAGCCAACCTGAAGTCACAGATTGAGTCATTGAATACTTCAGGCTACACCCCTAACGCAGTCCAAACCACCAGGAGCAGCTTTTCTTAAACAGATGCCACAAGCCTTAATAGGAAAAGGCAAATGAGCTCTTAGTGTATAACCTAAAAAATGGCTGGCACCAGCTAGAGTTTTTTCTCCCATGCTATCACTATAGTAAAATGCTCATAATCAGGTCCCTAAGTGTTTAAAGTATTATTAAGATGAGGGAATTCTGAGGCTTTTCTAAACAAACTAGTTATCAGAGTATTGCCACTTCACATATGGTCATTCAGGAAAACAGCTACACCAAAACCATGTTCTATATTTAAATAACAGGAGCCATTCCACTCCAGTAACTATTTGCTGATTACATAAAGAACAAACAGGTAAGTTCCCTCCCATGTATATAAGGGAAGGTTTCTCAAAGCTATTTCCAGAATCTGGGCATTCACATCCTTTACTCACCACTAGATTATCCAGGCTTCTGGGACATGAAATTTAGAATAATCAAAAACCCTGGACTGATCCTGTCACTGGCAGTGATTGCCTGTCTAGAAGTCGATAAAATAGACTTGACCCCTGAATTTTTCCAATCCACAGACACCGCATAATGAACGCCTGCAACAAATCAGCTGCTGGAATGACAAAGCATCACCAGCAATGTGTATCCCCGTTGCCAAAACTGGGGAGAGTTTCCCATTAGGAGGCATCTCTGATCTAAAGCCTCGAGCCAACAGTGAAGGGAGGCAGTCGGTCTCCAGGGAGAGGAGGGGAGTCACGCTGCTGGCTAGGAGCGGGTTTTGCCAACACTCTTATCTTGGGGAAGAGCATTAGCAGTGGTACCCAAGAGGGCACCCACTGCCTGCTATCCTGCCCAAGCGGACCCCACCATCATCCACCGTGGAGGGGCAGGGGAGCAAAGTGGAACATTCTAGAAAACAAAACACAGAATCCCCCAATACGCTGCCATTTCCACCCTCTGCTGCCTCAATTCAACACACATACACAAACACGTAAGTGACTCAAGAGAATTTTACTTAATTCTGGCATTGAATTAAAAATATACGAATGCCTCCTCTTAGGAGACAAAACACTGACCTGCACAACAGAACCAGACAGAAGATTCTTCTGCCAAGATACTGGTTTTCCCTAAGTATAAAGGAAATAATTCCAAATTTGGCTAAGATACATGATATCATGAAAACAGAGGAGACCTAACTGCCTGTCCCCAGATATCACACGGATGATCAAATAGCCACTTGAGTAGACTCCTCAAATGAGCTGCAAGAAAGGGATGACGCTCTGAGTAAAACACGTTCAGCCCTTCACAAGCTGTACTATTACTTCGGCCCAGTATCCTAACTCTTTCCCATTCTTGCACATAGTCAATTTACTCCCATTCTAGAAAGCCTAACCATTTGGCAAAACAATGGTAATAATAAAAATACCATGTTAATAGATAACAGCTTGTTCCTAGTAAAAACTGGATGTGCATACCAGTGTGTATCTAATTGGAAAAACAAACAGACTGGGTAGGTTTTCAGAAAACCCAGTTGCATGTGTAGCTATGCACATGCAACTCATAAGCAGAGCCTGCAGAGCTATGTTAAATACTCTGCTCTCTCTCACTCCTCCCCTATGAAAAAGAGGAGACATCAGTCTCTGACTTCACCATGCAGCCTCAACTTTCCTGAATCATCTCCTCACTCATGTCCTAGGGATAACCACTGATTTGATGACAGTTCGCTGCCTTTCTCTTTTTGCTCCCTCCCATCCCCATGGCATAAGGAAACCAGGAAGATAATACCTGTAGTGTCATTTTCCTAGGGGTAAATTCTATCACCAATAAGCTAAGAGCACCTAACTCCAACCTAGATGGAAACTTCTGCTTCTGATGTCCCCGAGGTGAGGAATACTATCTTTGGCTATACTTCAGCAATTCGATTCCACTCAGATGATATTTACAGAGGATCTTCCACGTGCCAGCACTGCACTCAGTCTGGGGAAACAAAGCAGCCTCAGCCAGTTGCAGCCATCTGTGGAGACGACTGACCTGCAAGCATCCCTAGGACGATACAGTAAGTCCGCTACATATGAACGAGTTCTGTTCCGAGAGTGCGTTCTGAAGTCCAGTTTGTTTGTAAACCCGACAAAGTTAGCCTAGGTACCCAACTAACACAATCGGCATAAGTTTATAATACTTTTCACACAAATAATACATAAAAAACAAACACACACAAAAAATAAAGAAAACATTTTAAATCTTGCAGTGCAGTACCTTGAAAAGTACAGTAGTACAGTACAACAGCTGGCATACAGCTGCTGGCATCGAGTTAACAGGCAAGGAGAGTTACTGACTGCAGGAGGGAGAGGAGGGGGGAGATGGTAGAGCTGAAGGATCGTCAGCAACAGGAGACGGAGGCCAGGCTGCAATTTCACTCACGCCTGACGTGGATGGCACAGGTTCTGGTTCCTTGCTGGATTCAATTCTATCTCCCCTCTTGAGAAAACGATCCAGGGATGTCTGGGTAGTAGCTCTTTTTTTCTCGTCATAGGTGACACAGTAGCACTGGATTGCATTCTGAGCAGCTGCTGCAATCTTCGTGTACCATTCTACATTAGGGCCCTGTGCCTCAAAAACTAACAGTGCCTCCTCAAATAAAGAAAATCCCCTTGCCATTTCCTGCGTCGTGAATCTCTTCGGTTCTTCAGTTACTTCTTCCTCTTGTCTCTCTTCGTCTTTTGCCTGGGCCTCCGATTCCATCAGGTCTTCTTATAAGCTCCTTGTGTTGCACAGCAAGGAGTTCAGTGAAGTCGTCCTCTTGCAGATCTAGCTCCAGCTTCTTGCTGAGGGTCACTAAGTCCCTGGAGATCTCTTTAGACTCCTCATCCACCTTCTCAAATCCACGAAAATCGTGAACAAACTGCTGACAAAGATTCTTCCAAACATTTTTCATGGTGTCGGCCGTAACCTCACTCCAAGCAAAGTCAATGTTTTTTATGGCCTTGTAGATGTTATAGTCCTTCCAAAATTGTCATAAGGTTGTTCCTGATTCATCACTCGCCTTTACTGCCTGACAAAAGGTGTGACATAAATAATATTTCTTTAAAGTTGTTCTAACTCCCTGGTTCATAGGTTGGATGAGTGACGAAGTATTTGGTGGCAGATGCACTACTTTGATGTTAGGATGAAAGTCGTCCGTGGGGGTGGTCCGGAGCATTGTCAAGCAGCAAAAAAATGGTGAATGGGATGTCCTTCTCCAAGCAATATTTCTCTACTTCTGGGATAAAGTGGTGGAAAAACTAGTCCTAGAAAATGGCCCATGTAACCCAGGTTTTGGCATTACTCTCCCACACAACAGGAAGAGAGCACTTGGCTATGTTTTTAAGGGCTCTTGGGTTCTCTGATTCTTTGAATGGCAAACTAAGAGAGGCTTCAGCTTCATATCGCTGGAAGCATTGCCACCAACCAACAGAGTTAGCCTATCCTTTGCTGCTTTATAGTCTGGCATCAACTTTTCCTCCTTACTGATGCAACTTCAGTCTGGCATCCTCTTCCAGTACAGTCCTGTCTCATCCACATTAAAAACCTGCTCAGGTAAATACGCACCTTCATCAATAATTTTTTGAAGCGTTTCAGGAAATTCCTGGGCAGCTACCATATCTGCACTCTGCCTCGCCACTTACTTTGACGATGTTAACGTTGGCTCTAGCCTTGAACCGATGAAAGCAGCCATGGCTGGCATTACAAGATGCACCCTCTAATTCCTTGCAGTATTCTTCTTCAAATCTTCATAAAGGCTTTTAGCTTTCTCTTGAATCAGCATTAAGCTGAGTGGGACTCAACCCTGATGCTGGTCTTGCATCCACACACTGAGAAGTTTCTCCATCTCCTCCATCACTTTTCCACACTTCTTCAACATTATTGTCGACATCATGGCACAGCAGACTTCACGTTCCATGATCTTGTTCTTGTTCTTTAGAATCGTGCCGATAGTTGAACGATTCATGTTATAAGAATGAGCAACATCTACCATCTTTTCTCCTCGCTCCATTCTGAACTATTTTCATTTTTGTTTCCATCGTTATTGCTTGACGCTTCTTAGCAGTACCAGCCACATCACTGATGCTTTTATGCTTGCTTCCGGACATCCTGGCCTTGAAATAAAGATAGTGTATGACTGTACTCTATACAGTACTGTAAAGTACACAAAAGCATAACCACCTGTAGAGGATGCACGCATGTGACAATGTACGCCAGACACGTGAACTAACTTACATGATTGGACATGCAAACATATGTTTGTATCTTTGAAAGTTCACAACTTGAAGGTTCGTATGTAGGGGACTTACCATATTTGAGGCACTATGTTGGCAGCACGTGCAGAGAGCTAAGGGGCAGAGCAACAAAGTCCTCTGAGCACTCAGCCTCTGCAAAGTTCATCTAAAAAAATCCAGCACAGGTGTTTTGAAACACAGCATGGCCCAAGACTGACAAATGAAAACAACACTCAAGTACCCTAGGGTGGGATGCGCCCATTCCAAGGGCCTTGGCTTCTTTTCCATCCTAGTCCTACTCAGTCCTGAGCTCCTTGAAGGACTGCCCAGGCTTTGATTCTCATAACATGATATTCCCATTCTGACCCCTCACCTTTCTTTACCTTAAAACCTAAGAGGTGGAGTCTTTAGAACTGGTGCAAAGGCCAGTGAGCTGCAACATTATTGGCTATCTGTTGCCTCCTCTGCAAAACCCATATCGGACCCAAAAGGACCAAAGCTCCTTTTCCAAAATGATTTCCATTTTCTTACCTTGGTGAACCCCACACTCCATCCAAAAGGAATCACTCCTGGAATCACAGAAGCTTTCATTCTTTCCCATTTCCATATCTTCAATATGCTGCTTCCACTGCTGTAATGACTTCTCTCCTTTTCCTTCATGTCCATCCTTCAAAGGCAGCTCAGATGCCAACGCCTCTACCATCTTCCCAATGGAACTGTACTTCATTCTGCACCTAACTTTCTTATGTGTTTATATACTCACCACACATTTATTAAAAACCTATCCTGTGCTATGCCTGGTATTAGAGAGGTAGAAGTGAATGAACAGAATTTCTGCAAGCCCTCACAAAACTCGCAGAGACCTGGACATACAGAAATGCAATACAATAGGATACAAGACTTAATAAAGTCCCAAGAAAATTTTTGTGTCCCAAGACACAAAAGGAAGAATGTCATCTGCTTCAGTTGGTCAGCAAAGGCTTGAAGGGAGAGGTCTTATCACCCTTTCTAGACGTTAAGTTACTTTAGGGCAAGGTCAGCACCTGCTTCGTTCTCTCAAAGTGCACTAGCCCAATAAACAATCTGTGAAATAAAGGAGTAAATGCATGGATGAATGAATGACATAGCCAATGCACCCGGTGGCTCTCACTTTGTGCAAGGCCACTTTAATGAAGACTTCCAGAAAGCACCAGGATTCCAATTGCACTGAGAAGTACATCACTAGCTCTTCCTGAATTGAAGGTGAGACCAGAAGCTTATTCAAGTGAACAGGTCATCATTAACTGTAAAAGTTGCAAAAGAAACTGGATTCGACTCTTTAGGGCACTCACTGAACTGCTAGCTAAAAAGTCTCTGGAACCCAAACAAGGAAAACTAATGAGTAGAGAATCTAGGAGGTGTTACAGAGCCAGTATCTTGATAGAACCAGGGTTATCTGACTGTCACAGTATCTAAGATGCTTCAGAAAATGATCTAAGGTTTAATTCTTGAGGTGGCGGTTTGGTGAAAAATTTTGTCTGATAAACATTATAATACTCCAACCTACACACCAGTAAAAAATCCTAATGCCTCTCAACTCAGGAGCAAAGCTTGTCACAGATAAGTCTCAGATTTGATTTTGCTTTCATGGGAATAAAATGGTTAGTGGTATGATCTTTTCTGAGAGATAACACCAAGATGAGAGAGGAAGATTTTCCAGAGAATTGGTCTGGGCTGTAGACAGAGCACTGAACTAGAATTTGCACAGGAGTAGAATTCTGAAGGTTATGTTCCAGTACCAGCCCCATAACTTAATTGTAACTATGGAGAAATCATTCAAACTCTATACCCTAGTTTTCTTGTCTATAAAACAAGGATGAGCATGCTTATTTCAGAGGCTTATTTTATAAAAGTTAAATCAGATTGTAAATTTCAGGTAAAAGCAATGGATAAAAGATAGAGCTGATGATTAGTAAAGTTCCAAACAGTGCTGAAATTATCTGCATTCACAGCAAAGTTAATGTTCAACGAAAATTAATTTATACTTCCTAAACAGCCTCTTTAGAGGAGGCCAAAGCGAATCACTATTCTTGTTCTGTAAATGAGGCAACAGAGTAAGAAGTTGAGTTCTACTGTTTCCATCTTCTAAATTTCACTTTACACTGTAAACTCTCCAGCTCCATGGATAGAATACCTCCTGCCACCCAAATCCGGCCTCTTATCAACTCATATTAGGTGGATTTCAGTAGACTCCCAACTGATCTATCTTCTTTCTGTACCTCCCCCTGACTCCAGGTTTTCCTCACTACAAACCACCTTTCCAAAGACTTTACAACATGGCCTTGCTCAGCATCAGTGGGAACGTTCATGTTTTTGTGGTTTTTTTTGTGTGTGTGTGGTATGCGGGCCTCCCTCTGTTGTGGCCTCTCCCGTTGCGGAGCACAGGCTCCGGACGCGCAGGCTCAGCGGCCATGGCTCACGGGCCCAGCCGCCCCGTGGCATGTGGGATCCTCCCAGACCGGGGCGCGAACCCGGTTCCCCTGCATCGGCAGGCGGACGCGCAACCACGGTTCCCCTGCACTGGCAGGCGGACGCGCAACCACTGCGCCACCAGGGAAGCCCCAGGGAAGCCCCAGGGAAGCCCCCATGTCTTTAAGTACAATTCCAAACTGCTTCCTCTGCCGTGCCCTCCCATCCCCTTCATTTAAACTAAGACAAATGAGCTCTTAATTGTCCTCAGAATTCATTTTGTCATCTCCCACCTTTGTTTTTCCCTCCGGCTACCCCGACTGTCTACTATTTTCTATACCACTCTCCAGATCTTACCCGTGTTTCAAAATTCAGCTCATATTTTACTTCTTCCAAGAAGCCCTCATAGATACACCTAGTGCAAATCAAGTCTTCTATTCCTCAAATTCCCCCTGAACACTGTCAGTATTTTTATCGTTGCACTTATCAAAGTTCATGTTGTATCGTGTCTGTATATTATATCTCTTATGAGACTGGGAAATAATTCTGTGGACCAGAAGCCATCCTTTCTCATATTTATCTACAGTTCTTTTCATAGTGCTTTACAAATAGTAAGCATTTTGTACCTGCTTATTGAAGTGACTGGAACTGAATATATTTATCCTTCAATGTGTATTCCACAAATATGGACTGAACACTGTCTATTATACATACCAGACACAGTCATAGGCTCTGGGGATATAGCTGTGAACAAAACTACTATTCATCTCTACCATCTATTGGAGGTTACAGAGAAATAAATGAGTAAACTATATATGTTTGGTGGTGACGATGACTCTACAGCAAAATAAAATAAAATAAAAACCAGATAGGAGATGATATGTGAAGTTCCAGGGCAAAGAAAATTTTCAAATTTAGATTGACGGGTGTTAGGGAAGGCCCAAGTAGGAAGAATTCCTAAGGCAGAACTGGTGATACAAGGACACTATCATTTACAAAGCACAAACTGTGTACAAAATTATCATTAGGCACTCACTGTTAAGGACTGAAATCTAAACAAGATATGCTTCATACTCCTGAGGATCCTTAAAGTCTAACAGAATAAGATGCAGACAGAAATAACTAATACAAGGCAGGAGACAAGAAGTCTTGATAAAGAGATTTCAAACCTCTGATAAGACTAAAGACATTAGGAAAAGCTTCAGGGAGCTGATGGTATTTGAAACAGACCTGAAAGAAGGGGCACAGTTTGTAGAGGTCAGATGGCAGGGATGGGGATTTGAATAGTAGGACCCTTGAATATGAGGACTCTAGGTTACGTTCTAAGAAAAGGAGTATTCCAAACCTACAGTCGTTTCTCCCAGGTCTCAATGCTCTCCAGGTCTCCTGTTACCACACAGTGGACCAGTGAGTGATTAGAGTGGCTGCCTAACACCAGAAGAGGCGTCATTGCTAGTTTATGGATTCATGACCTTTGACTAAGCACTCATCATAGGGCAGTTACCGTGCTGGGGAAAAGTCATTTAAGACTCCTGCCTGCCCTGAAGAATATCACAGTCTAGGATTGGAGAGAGATGAATAAATCAGTGACTAGCATCCAGTACCACAGATGCACAACTGAAGTTGAGCACAGAGCCTGCGGAAATGTGGGAGAATCCCACATAGAGAACTCCCCTACCTGGGGATCCCGATGGGTAGGGGAGTTCCTGGAAGGCTTCCCAGGTAGATGGATCCTTGAACTCATTTGTATGTGTTTAATTAGAATTGTTTTCTTGATTATAAAATACACATACACTTGTGGAAACTTGGAAGACTTAATAAATTAATATAAAGAATGTTATATAATATAAATTTTACATATTATGTAAATATAAAGAAAAATTAAAATCACCTACAATTCTATCACCCAAAGAGTTTCTATCAATTTTATGATATTTCCTTCTGGTGATATTTTCCAATCTCTCTCTTCCCCTCCTCATTCAATAAAGGAACAGACACTAAAAGAAATAAATGAGAATAAATATACATGTGTTTGTGTTTCATACATTTAACATTATCTTATAGATGTTCTCTCGTGTTATCAAAAACCTATGAAAATGTAAATCTAATGTAATGTAAATGCAATATTGCACAGTACTTACTAAATCATTTCCCTGCTACTGGATATTTAAGTTGTTTCAAATACAGTACTTCTGCCATCATAAACAGTAGCAATAAACATATTTGCACATAAAATTTATTTCATTAAAGTAAATTCTTAGAAGTGGAATTATTAGGTCAAAGAGAATATACATATTTTAAATAGGCTTGAGTTTTGAAGAAGAAATAGAAGTGAAGTACAAGGAATAGTATGTATGACGGTATATGGGCATGAAACAGCGTGACAATGTTCAGGAACTTCAGGTAATTCGGTAAGGCTAGATCAAAGGGGTGTGTATGTTGGGATGAGGGAGTGGCTGAATGGAGCTGAAGAGATGGCCAAGAACCAACTCATAAAGACAAACAGTCTTGGGAGCTGAGCTACTGGGATTTAACTCCATCACAGAGTTAGTTATGAGAAACTCTGAAATATTTTAAGGAAAAGAGGACATGATCATATTCATGCTTTAGAGGCCACACTTGCGGCAATGACAGATGAGGGGTACACTGGAGGGGAAAAGACACCCTGGAGACCTACTTTAATAATCCGGGAGCAAACAAAGAATGGCCTGGAGCTGGGCAACAGTGATGCACAAAAAGGGGTACATACAAAGAATATTAAGCTGACTGAATCTACAAGATCTGGTGACTGATTTCAAAGACCGTTAAAGCACCCCTATGAAGAAGACCTGTAGGTTACCCTTCCCATTTAAGAGGGAGACAGTGGTATGGACTGATGAAGTTCTAGAGGGAATCTCCACATCCCTCTAGTCAAATTTCACTGTTCAGGTTCTTTCCAGAACCTTCGCTTTGTCAACATTTATTCAATGTTTCTCCTTATTCCTGACAGATGATATGTCCTCATTAACTTAAGAGCTTTGCCTCCCAATTGACCTATCCTCGCCCTTTGTACCTATGGAGGAGATGAAGACATCAGCAGTAGTCAGTGAAGGGGAGGTTGAGCCATAAGTTGGGGTGGGTCACACCAAAAATGGGAGACAGGTGGGACCCAATGGGTATTTAGACAAATCTGCATACCCTAAGGTCATCTTATACACGGTATAAAAGGCTTAAAAAGTCTTACATAAAACGTAAAGCAGTGTGATTGTAAATGATATCACTTTTCTTTGAACCCATCTTTACACTGCTTAGGCTAGAATTCCATCCACTTGTGAGGGGCACTTCCTAATTCAGAGCTATTGGTTCCCTTCCCTCTTCTCTTGATATTCCTGTGGTCCTCAAAATCCAGTAGTGCCCACCACAGAGGACAGGAAGCCACCCACGATGTAAACAGGCAAGAGTAAACAGGGCACACAATCAACAAACACTGTGTTTATCATCCTCGAGATAGAGTGTCTCCTGGGATGGGCTGGTCTCCAGATAAACGTCCCTTAGTCTATCACCATATCTTTTCTAATTGGCACTCATGGCAAGGGGAACTAACATGAATCATTGCATGTTGCAGATTAACTTTGTGCAAACAGGACTCAAGACTAAAGAGTTGAATCACAACTTGTTTTTGTTCATCCATTTATTTTGACGGTTGCTTATAATTTGTTTATATAGGAGTAGTATATATACATAAAATTTTATGAAGTATATGAAGTATGTGTGTATATGTATGTACTTCATAAAGAATACATACATAAAATATTTATATATAAAATTGTTCACCCACCTCAGCTTCCAGTTTCCATTGTATATATTATCTAAAATTATTTCTAGATTTAATAACCCTGAAAATTGTGACCTTTAAAATTGTACGTGGAAAATCCAAAGAGGCCCAGCAAATTCTAAATGTGTAGAACATCCAAATATATGCCTACCTATAAGAAGAAATATTATAATAAAGAAAAAACATGAAGGAATGTTTACTCCAATAGTCCAAACTTCATAAATGTCCCAACAATTTACTACAAGGGAGGAAACCCCAATGAAATATCCTTAATAAAGCTGCCAATAGTTGGTCAGTTAATCAAAACAGGTGATTAAAGTAGGAAATCATGCCTTAAACATGTAATTTTAACATAAAATACACAGATATGAGTTCATTCACCCATCATTTGAGATGGCCAAGTCTTCTCTCAGCTCTATCCTATGTGAACGGCACACACAGGTTTGCCTATGATTTCCAGTTAGGCATTCTTTAAAGTAAAGTAATAACTTAGGGATACTTCCATAGCAACCTTCTAGAGCTTACAATTTTTCCATTCTTATACAATTACCTCACTTGCCTTATTTGACAGCAACTTTTTGGAAACGAGTTTTTTCCCAGCATTTAATGTGGTTTCCCAGAAGCAACTGTCTTTAAACAGATGTGTTTCACTAATATTTAATTGAAACATATAAGTACTGGTATCAGCAAGTTTGAGCACAACTAAAATTTATTCTTGTAAGCACCTAACAACTGTTGGGGGCAGAAGCATATGGGCACTTTAACGAGTAAGCTACCAGCTGCCAGTGATCAGTGAGTCACGCGCATCAGTCAGACTGTTTTATCAGAGTGGGAAGGGAGTGTCTGTGAACCCAGAAAGGAACTCAGTAAACCAGTTAATTAGGAAAGTTTCTACCAGAAATGGAAATGATTTAAAAACAAATATGGCTGTCCTATGCTACTACATCAATTAGCGATTGCCACAATAATGCTACATAACAAACTACCCCAAATTCAATGGCATAAAATCAATCATAAGCATTTTATTCTCATGCTTATGGGTCCCCAAGTCAGCTGGGATCTAGGCTGGTCAGCATCTCTGCTTCAAGTTGTGGGTCAGCTGAACTTGATTCCTCACTGTGGAGGAGGCTGGGTCTGCTCGACACACACGCATTCAGGTACCCAGGCTACCTGGGGGAAGTTCTTCTCACAGCAATGGCAAAGCACATGATTAGAAGCTTGGAACTTTCCACCCCACCCTCATCCTTTGGGAAGAGGAGATGGACAGGAGACTGAGTTAATGATTGAGCATGCCCATGTGATGAAGCCTCGATACAAATCCCCAAAGTACGGGTTTCAGGCAGCTTCCAGGCTGGAACATGTGGAGGTGATGGGAGAGTAGTGTGCCCGGAGAGGGGATGGAAGCCCCACACCTCTTCCCACATGCTTTGACGTGTGTACTTATTCCATCTGGCTGTTCATCGGTATCCTTGATTATATAAAAAAACTGGTAAACGTAAGTGTCCCCCTGACTTATGTGAGCTATTCTAGCAAATTATGGAACACTAGGAGGGGGTCACGGGAACCCTGATTTATAGCCTAGTCCATCAGAAGTACAGGTGACAATGTGAGACATGCCACTGGTGCCTAAGTGAAGGCAGTCTTGTGAAACTGAATCCTCAACTTGAGGGATGTGATGCTACCTCCAGGTAGATAGTGTCAGAACTGAGTTGAACTGTAGGACACCCAGCTGGTGTTGCAGAAATACCTGCTGTGTGGAAAACCCACACATCCAGTGTCAGACAGGAAGTAAAGTATGGTAGTAATATGAGAGTAAAGGAAAACACAGGAGCATGATTTTCCAACTTATGCTTATTTTCCAAAAAAACGAAAGAGAAATCTCCCTTAATTATGCTCCATTCCTCTATAATCATGTTCTAGATTATTCATGTGAAGAAAACCATGACAAAACAATACCGACAAAAATGTGAAACTTCAAGAATTTTAGTGCCCAAGAAAGACAATGAGAGTACAAACTGATTAAAGCAATAATGAAAGTTTTAGAAATATCAAGACCTGATTTTTAAATAAGGACACTGAGAGATACCATCATAATTTTCATTAAATTTTTGATAACAGCAGACATTTCATTATGGGCTATAAAAACCAATGTGTTGAGCTATGCACTAAACGTGCAACCTGCTGATAGAAGGCCCCTCATAAAGTCAGTTTATTATACCAGAAATGTTCTAGTAAACGTAATCACAGTCTACAAATCAAGCAACTTTGCATGCTAACTTACATCAGCCCAGAAGAATAATAATGGTTAAAACAAATGAGGGGATGAGAACATCATTTTTTACTCTCTGTAGAATAACAGAGCCCAGAGACTCAGAGCCCCATGTCAACATGAACTTGACTTTCAGAAATCTATTCTGGCTACAGAGCTTTATAGTTCTCCTCTAATTTGGTCCTGTAGGACTGAATATAGTCTGTTCTTCCTCTTTCACCAACTTCTAGACCCTCTGACTTTTGTTTCATTTTACACAGAGGCTCCATACAACTTCATTTGCCAGCTTTTAAATTATTTTGGTAAAGTGTATGATATTATACAGTTATTACAACTAGGACTGTACCAGATTTATATCACCATCTCCCATTAAATGGCGACTCAGTGTGTTGGTAATTTCCTTTCATTGAACTTCAAATCCTAAAATACCCAAGATCTTTTTTATTATGTCCTCCATGATCCCTGCAGGCTTAGAATGTTACAGAATCTGGAAGGCAGGGCGAGGATGATGGCAGGGGGAGGGGGTAGAGATGAAGGGAAAGAGCTTAATAGGACTGCTACAAAGATGGTGAAGAAGTAATTTTATTTTTCCCCCAAAGGTGAAATGATTTTAAAGGCAGAAGACATAAGTTCCGTACAAACAAATTCAGCATCTCAGCATCACTTATATAAAACACATGAGATGAATGGTAGGTGGTTTATAATTTGTGTAAACACATGGTACATCAGACTCATGATTTCCAGGTACTATTTAGGATGAGATTCGATTTACTTAAGTAAAACAGAGGACTGATTTAAAGGAAAATATGACGTAAGTAGGGATACAGGGGGTACCCATCAGTGGCATGTCAGTAGAAGGTGATACATGAAAATCTGACTTAGGGAAACCACTCACACTGCTGACCTCTGTTTTCAGAAGTGTGTTTAAATTATTTAATGCTAATAATCATGTTTTTCTGCATTAATGTTTGTTCAGAAAAGGAAAGCACAGTCACAGCAGTAGAAAGTTCTCCATCATTCAGCCAAAGCAAAACACTGTTTCCCCAGCCATGGCTTGAAGGATGTGTCAGTTCCATTGTGTTTCCAGATCCTCCTGCTATGGTAAGACAGGTTCATGGAGAACACTTCTGATTAATTTCCTTTTTGTTTTCCTTCATAATTTACTAAAATAAAGCATCTACTAGTGTCAGATCCAAGAATGTAAACTGATTCTGTATTAATGTAAATAAGATTATCTACTGAAAAAAAAGTGGACCTCAGAGTACATGGCTGAGGCTTCCCCAGTTTCCCTGCTCACAGATACAATACTGACAAGGTGTAGGGTCAGATCTCCAACTGAAGCTAGATAGGAGGTTTGCAGATCAATACTTTATTGGGCTCAACAGAGCTTACTTTTTCAAAAGGTCTAGCAGGCTTCCTTGGCAATCCTCTCTTTAACAAGGTTGTCCAAGGTCATTGACAATGACAGAAGTGAAGGATGCCTGAGGATTACCCTTCCTTAACATTTCAGTCATTTGAGGCACATTTTCCTTGGCTGCCCCACCCCCATATCACATGAGCTCCTCAAATGGCCCCTCTTCACTGCAGCCTTCCCTCTTCATTCTCCCCCATCCTCCTCCAACCTATATGTAATCTCCCCCCTTTCAAACACCCACCACATTTTACTTCTTTCTTTCTTCTGGCCTAAATCATAGTATGCCCTTTATGTTGATTATTCCCATATTTATTAATGAAGAGCTCCCTGAGCACATGATCCATGTCTCAGTTATCTTCCCAAACACTGTCACCACGACTACTCAGTAACTCACAAAATGTCACACATTTACGAGGAACTCAGAAAGTAGTCTAATTGTGCCATGCGAATGCAAACTTTATGCTGAAACAGAGAGTCCTTAGCCAGAAACATGGTAAAGGCCACTCAGCCTTACATGCTACACTTCTATCCTGCTTGGTCATCTGCAACCAGGTGGGACTCCCATGGAAGTAGGGTACAGTGAACAATGGTAGCCGCCCTCAATTTCCCCTCTAATACCTTTCAGTGGCTTCACTGTTCTTTCCCATAATCACCTCTACATCTGATGTGAGCAGGAATTTACAATGACATCAATAAAAGGGCTCTCTTTGATGAATAAGCCAGGGATTTCTCCTTTTGCAACCCAAGAGAAGTAAGGTGGAGGAGGATGACTGCTTGAGAGAATTGATCTAAATTCTTACACAGCTATATAATAAAAAAGATGCGGGCTTCCCTGGTGGCGCAGTGGTTGCGCGTCCGCCTGCCGATGCAGGGGAACCGGGTTCGCGCCCCGGTCTGGGAGGATCCCACATGCCGCGGAGCGGCTGGGCCCGTGAGCCATGGC
>NC_041229.1:41381107-41384612 GCF_002837175.3 Physeter macrocephalus
GAGCGGCTGGGCCCGTGAGCCATGGCTGCTGAGCCTGCGCGTCCGGAGCCTGTGCTCCGCAACGGGAGAGGCCACAACAGAGGGAGGCCCGCATACCACAAAAAAAAAAAAAAAAAAAAAAAGATGCCATCTTAAGGCAAGCCACTCCTGATCCAGGAGAGGAGGGAGAGAGATTAGTAGAGTCTGCTTCCAAGAGTTGCCATGCAGAGGTTAAAAATGGGACAACGATATTGAGACATAATATAAATCCACTTCCAAATGGGTACAAGAAGACAGAAAAAGGGAAGTTACATTAAAAAGATTAACAGGGGAGGAATGGCTCAAGGTGGCAGAGTAGAAGGACATGTGCTCACTGCCACTTGTAAGAGCACCGGAATCACAACTAACAACTGAACAATCATTGACAGGAAGACACTGGAACTCACCAGAAAAGATACCCCACATCCAAAGACAAAGGAGATGCCACAATGAGATGGTAATAGTGGCACAATCACAATAAAATCAAATCCCATAACCGCTAGGTGGGTGACTCACAAACTGGAGAACAATTCACCACAGAAGTCCCCCCACTGGAGTGAAGGTTCTGAGGCCCACGTCAGGCTTCCCAACCTGGGGGTCCAGCAGCAGGAGGAGCAATTCCCAGAGAATCAGAATTTGAAGGCTAGCAGGATTTGATTGTAGGACTTTGACAGGATTGGAGAAACAGAGACTCCATTCTTGGAGGTCACACACAAAGTACTGTGCATATCAGGACCCGGGGGAAGGAGCAGTGACCCCATAAGAGACTGAACCAGACCTACCTGCTAGTGTTGGAGGGTCTCCTGCAGAGGCAGGGGGTGGCTGTGGCTCACCGTGAGGACAAGGACACTGGCAGCAGAAGTTCTGGGAAGTACCCTTTGGCATGAGCCCTCCCAGAGTTCGCCATGAGCTCCACTAAAGAGCGCATAGCATCCACTGCTGGGGCACCTCGGGGCAAATAACCAACAGGGAGGAAACTCAGCCCCACCCATCAGCAGACAAGCTGATTAAAGTTTTACTGAGCTCTGCCCACCAGAGTAACACCCAGCTCTACCCTACACCAGTCCCTCCATCAGGAAGCATGCACAAGCCTCTTACATAGCCTAATCAACCAGAAGGCAGACAGCAGAAGCAAGAAGAACTACAATCCTGCAGCCTGTGGAACAAAAACCACATTCACAGAAAGAGAGACAAGACGAAAAGGCAGAGGGCTACGTACCAGAAGAAGGAACAAGATAAAACCCTAGAAAAACAACTAAATGAAGTGGAGATAGGCAATCTTCCAGAAAAAGAGTTCAGAATAATGATAGTGAAGATGATCCAGAACCTCGGAAAAAGAACGGAGGCAAAGATCGAGAAGATGCAAGAAAAGTTTAACAAAGACCTAGAAGAATTAAAGAACAAACACCTAGAAGAATTAAAGAACAAACAAACAGAGATGAACAATACAATAACTGAAATGAAAAATATACTAGAAGGAAACAATAGCAGAATAACTGAAGTAGAAGAACAGATAAGTGACCTGGAAGACAGAATGGTGGAATTCACTGCCATGGAACAGAAAAAAGAAAAAAGAATGAAAGGAAATTAAGACAACCTAAGAGACCTCTGGGACAACATTAAACGCAACAACATTCACATTATAGGGGTCGCAGAAGGAGAAGAGAGAGAAAGTACCCGAGAAAATATTTCAAGAGATTATAGTCAAAAACTTCCCTAACATGGGAAAGGAAAGAGCCGCCCAAGTCCAGGAAGCACAGAGTCCCAGGCAGGATAAACCCAAGGAAAAACACACCAAGACACATAGTAATCAAATTGAAAAAAAATTAAAGACAAAGAAAAATTATTAAAAGCAACAAGCAAAAAACGACAAATAACATACAAGGGAACTCCCATAAGGTTAACAGCTGATTTCTCAGCAGAAATTCTACAAGGCAGAAGGGATTGGCATGATATATTTAAAGTGACGAAAGGGAAGAACCTACAACCAAGATTACTCTACCCGGCAAGGATCTCATTCAGATTCGACGGAGTAATCAAAAGCTTTGCAGACAAACAAAAGCTAAGAGAATTCAGCACCACCAAACCAGCTCTACAACAAATGTTAAAGGAACTTCTCTAAGTGGGAGACACAAGAGAAGAAAAGGACCTAAAAAACAAACCCAAAACAATTAAGAAAATGGTCATAGGAACATACAAATTGATAATTACCTTAAATGTGAATGGATTAAATGATCCAACCAAAAGACACAGGCTTGCTGAATGGATACAAAAACAAGACCCAGGTTCTTTCCTGGTGGTGCAGTGGTTAAGAGTCTGCCTGGCAATGCAGGGGACACGGGTTCGATCCTGGTCCAGGAAGATCCCACATGCCACAGAGCAACTAAGCCTGAGCACCAAAACTATTGAGCCTGTGCTCTAGAGCCCACGAGACAAAACTATTGAGCCTGTGTGCTGCAGCTACTGAAGCCCGCATGCCTAGAGCCCATGCTCTGCAACAAGAGAAGCCACCACAAATGAGAAGCCCTCACACTGCAATGAAGAGCAACCTCTGCTCACCACAACTAGAGAAATCCCGTGTGCAGCAAGAAAGACACAATGTAGCCAAAAAAAATTAAAAATTAAAAAAAAAATACAAGACCATATATATGCTGTCTACAAAAGACCCACTTCAGACCTAGGGCCACATACAAACTGAAAGTGAAGGGATAGAAAAAGATACTTCATGCAAAAGGAAATCAAAAGAAAGCTGGAGTAACAATACTCATATCAGATATAATAGACTTTAAAATTAAAAATGTTACAAAAGACAAGGAAGGACAATACATAATGATCAAGTGATCAATCCAAGAAGAAGATATAACAATTATAAACTTATATGCACCCAACATAAGAGCACCTCAATATATAAGGCAAATGCTAACAGCTATAAAAGATGAAATCAACAGTAACATAATAGTGGGGGACTTTAACACCTCACTTACACCAATGGACAGATCATCCAGACAGAAAGTTAATAAGGATACACAAACTTTAAATGACACATTAGACCAGATAGATTTAATTGATATTTACAGGACATTCCATCTGAAAACAGCAGATTACATTTTCTTTTCAAGTGCACATGGAACATTCTCCAGGATAGATCATATCTTGGGTCACAGATCAAGCCTCAGTAAATTTAAGAAAATTGAAATCGCATCAAGCATCTTTTCTGACCACAACGCTATGGGATTAGAAATAAAGTACAGGGAAAAAAAATGTAAAAAACACAAACACATGGAGGCTAAACAATACGTTGCTAAACAACCAACACATCACTGAAGAAATCAAAGAGGAAATCAAAAAATACCTAGAGACAAATGACAATGAAAACACAATGATCCAAAATCTATGGGATGCAGCAAAAGCAGTTCTAAGAGGGAAGTTTACAGCAATAAAATCCTAACTCAAGAAACAAGAAAAATCTCAAATAAACAATCTAACC
>NC_041229.1:41384747-41451840 GCF_002837175.3 Physeter macrocephalus
TAAAGGAACTAGAGAAAGAAGAACAAACAAAACCCAAAGTTAGCAGAAGGAAAGAAATCATAAAGATCAGAGCAGAGATAAATGAAATAGAAACAAAGAGAAGAATAGCAAAGATCAATAAAACTAAAAGCTGGTTCTTTGAGAAGATAAAATAAATTGATAAACCATTAGCCAGACTCATAATGAAGAGGACGCAAATCAATAAAATTAGAAATGAAAGAGGAGAAGTTACAAAAGACACCACAGAAATACAAAGCATCATAAGAAACTACTACAAGCAACTCTATGCCAACAAAATGGACAATCCTGAAGAAATGGACAAGTTCTTAGAAAGGTAAAACCTTCTGAGACTGAAGCAGGATGAAATAGAAAATATGAAAAGACCAATCACAAGTAACGAAATTGAAACTGTGATTAAAAATCTTCCAACAAACAAAAGTCCAGGACCAGATGGCTTCACAGGTGAATTCTAGCAAACATTTAGAGAAGAGCTAACACCTATCCTTCTCAAACTCTTGCAAAAAATTGCAGGGGGAGGAACACTCCCAAACTCATTCTATGAGGCCACCATCACCCTGATACCAAAACCAGACAAAGATACTACAAAAAAAGAAAATTACAGACCAATATCACTGATGAATATAAATGCAAAAATCCTCAACAAAATACTAGCTAAACAGAATCCAACAACATATTAAATGGATCATACACCATGATCAAGTGGGATATATCCCAGGTATGCAAGGATTCTTCAATATACGCAAATCAATCAGTGTGATAAACCATATTAATTGAAGAATAAAAACCATATGATCATCTCAATAGATGCAGAAAGAGCTTTTGACAAAAATTCAACACCCACTTATGATAAAAACTCTCCAGAAAGTGGGCTTATATGGAGACTACCTCAACATAATGAAGGCCATATATGAAAAACCCACAGCAAACATCATTCTCAATGGTGAAAAACTGAAAGAATTTCCTCTAAGATCAGGAACAAGACAAGGATGTCCACTCTTGCCACTACTATTCAACATAGTTTTGGAAGTCCTAGCCACGGCAATCGAGAAGAAAAAGAAATAAAAGGAATCTAAATCGGAAAAGAAGAAAAACTGTCACTGTTTGCAGATGACATGATATTATACAGAGAGAATTCTAAGGATGCCACCAGAAAACTACTAGAGCTAATCAATGAATTTGGTAAAGTTACAGGATACAAAATTAATGCACAGAAATCTCTTGCTTTCCTATACACTAACAATGAAAGATCAGAAAGAGAAATTAAGGAAACAATCCCATTCACCATTGCAACAAAAAGAATAAAATACCTAGGAATAAACCTACCTAAGGAGGTAAAAGACCTGTACTCAGAAAACTATGACACTGATGAAAGAAATCAAAGATGACACAAACAGATGGAGAGATATACCATGTTCTGGGATTGGAAGAATCAATATTGTGAAAAGGACTACACTACTCAAAGCAATCTACAGATTCAATGCAATCCCTACCAAATTACCAATGGCATTTTTTACAGAACTAGATAAAAAAAATCTTAAAATTTGTGTGTTCGAAAGACCCCGAATAGCCAAAGCAATCTTGAGAAAGAAAAAACGGAGCTGGAGGAATCAGACTCCCTGACTTCAGACTATACTACAAAGCTAGAGTAATCAAGACAATATGACACCTGCACAAAAACAGAAATACAGATCAATGGAACAGAAGAGAAAGCCCAGAGATAGACCCATGCACCTATGGTCAACGAATCTATGACAAAGGAAGCAAGGATAAACAATGGAGAAAAGACAGTCTCTTCAATAAGTGGTGCTGGGCAAACTGGACAGCTACATGTAAAAGAATGAAATTAGAACACTCCCTAACACCATACACAAAAATAAACTCAAAATGGATTATAAGACTGGACACTATAAAACTCTTAGAGGAAAACATAGGAAGAACACTCTTTGTCATAAATCACAGCAAGATCTTTTTTGATCCACCTCCTAGAGTAATGGAAATAAAAGCAAAATCAATGGAACAGAAGAGAAAGCCCAGAGATAGACCCATGCACCTATGGTCAACGAATCTATGACAAAGGAAGCAAGGATAAACAATGGAGAAAAGACAGTCTCTTCAATAAGTGGTGCTGGGCAAACTGGACAGCTACATGTAAAAGAATGAAATTAGAACACTCCTTAACACCATACATAAAAATAAACTCAAAATGATTAAAGACCTAAATGTAAGAATGGACACTATAAAACTCTTAGGGGAAAACATAGGAAGAACACTCTTTGACATAAATCACAGCAAGATTTTTTTTGACCCACCTCTTAGAGTAATGGAAATAAAAACAAAAATAAACAAATGGGACCTAATGAAACTTAAAAGCTTTTGCACAGCAAGGGAAACTATAAAGAAAATGAAAAGACAACCCTCAGAATGGGAGAAAATATTTGCAAACGAATCGATGGACAAAGGGTTAGTCTACAAAATATATAGACAGGTTAATTTTTTTTTTTTTTTTTGCGGTATGCGGGCCTCTCACTGTTGTGGCCTCTCCCGTTGTGGAGCACAGGCTCCGTACGCGCAGGCTTAGCAGCCATGGCTCACGAAACCAGCCGCTCCGCGGCATGTGGGATCTTCCTGGACCGGGGCACGAACCTGTGTCCCCTGCATCAGCAGGCGACTCTCAACCACTGTGCCACCAGGGAAGCCCCCTACAGGTCAATTTTTAAAAAACAAACAATCAAAAAAACCCACACCCCAATCCAAAAATGGGCAGAAGACCTAAATAGACATTTCTCCAAAGAAGATATACAGATTGCCAACCAACACAGGAAAAGATGCTCAACATCACTAATCATTAGAGAAATGCAAATCAAAGCTACAATGAGGTGTCACCTCACACTGGTCAGAATGGCCGCCATCAAAAAATCTACAAACAATAGAAGCAACCTAAAGGCCCATCAACGGACAAATGAATAAAGAAGATGTGGTACATATACACAATGGAATATTACTCAGCCATAAAAAGGAACGAAACTGGGTCATTTGTAGAGACGTGGATGGACCTAGACACTGTCATACAGAGTGAAGTAAGTCAGAAAGAGAAAAACAAATATCGTATATTAACGTATATATGTGGAATCTAGAAAAATGGTACAGATGAACCAGTTTGCAAGGCAGAAATAGAGACACAGACACAGAGAAAAAAACAAATGGACAGCAAGGGGGGAAAGGGGCATGGGGAATGGGATGAACTGGGAGATTTGGACTGACATATATACACTAATATGTATAAAATAGATAACTAATAAGAACCTCCTGTATAAAAAATAAAATAAAATTCAAAAACAAAAAAACGATTAATAGGCTCTGGCAGGATAATTTCTTTAGATGAATGGGGCAAATCTAATTTACTCAGTCCAGCATATCAAAGGGAATTGTTACCTCTCTTTTTAAAGGAAAAATCAAAAGAACTACAGAAACCAAGAGGCAAATATAATCCACCAGTGTTTATTGAGCAGCTACTATGTACCAAGCACTGTTGTTCTGGGCACTGAGGGAACAGCAGTGAACCCCACAGACAGGCCCCCAAGGACCAGAAATTCTTGTGGTGGAAGACAGAGAGTAGACTATATAAACACAATCATTTCAAGTACTAAAATGTGCTGTGAAGAAGATGAAATAGGATCTTTCAAAGAGAGAAGTTTGAAGAGGGATCACCTCAACTAGGACAGTCAGGCATGGCTGCTTGGAGCGGGTGAGTCAAGACATACACGATAAAAAGCAGAAGATGAAAGACTTGGAGGAAAAGGAAGCAGAAGGAGCAGCTGAGGGCTTCCCTGGTGGCGCAGTGGTTGAGAATCTGCCTGCCAATGCAGGGGACACGGGTTTGAGCCCTGGTCTGGGAAGATCCCACATGCCGCGGAGCAACTAGGCCTGTGAGCCACAACTACTGAGCCTGCGCGTCTGGAGCCTGTGCTCCGCAACAAGAGAGGCCGCGGTAGTGAGAGGCCCGCACACCGCGATGAAGAGTGGCCCCCGCTTGCCACAACTAGAGAAAGCCCTCTCACAGAAACGAAGACCCAACACAGCAAAAATTAATTAATTAATTAATAAACTCCTACCCACAACATCTTCTTTAAAAAAAAAAAAAAAAAGGAGCAGCAGAGACAAAGGTGATGGGGCAGGACATTTTGGAGGTTTACGTTACAGAGAAAAGGCCTGTGTGCCATGATAACCAGAGAGACAGTGAAGGGAGAGGAAATCAGAGAGACAGACAGGAGCCAGGTCACAAGGAACCTTGAGGCAAGGGTAAGGAGTCTAAATTTTATAGCTATATCAATGGAAAGCCACTGGAAGGCTATAAGCAAGACAGTGATGTGGCCTGATCAACACTCTGGCTCAGCGTAGAGGATGAATTTTAAGAGTGGGAGACTGGAGGCAGGGAGTCCGCTCCTGGACGGGAGCCGCTGCAGTGGTCCAGGGAAGAGATGTCGATCCCCTGAACAAGGGCTGGAACAATGGAAACGGTGAGAAGTGGTCAGGTTCAGGATATATTCTGGAAGTAAAACAGACAGGATTGGATAATGGTGTGGATGTGGGAAATGAGGGAAAGAGAGGACTTGAGGATGATTCCTAGGTTTTTAGCCTGAGAAAATGGGTGGATGATGGTGCCATTTATGGAGGTTGAAAAGACTGGGGTAAAAGCAGTTTTCAGGTGGGGACTGGGAGAACATTAGTTCTCTTTAGCCACGTATGTATACATCCCTCAGACATCCAAGTGGGAGTTCAATCGGATATATAAATTTAAGAGTAACCTATAAATGGTATTAAAAGCAATGTTAAATGATATCACTAGAGGTAAGGAAGGAGACTGCAGATAAAGAGAGAAGAGGGTCCAAGTTCAAGCCCTGAAACACTCAATATTTAGAGGTTGGTAGGAGCGTCAATAAAGGAGACCAAGAATGAATGGCCAGTGCACTGGGAGGAAAACCAGGGCAGGGTAATATTACTGAAGACCTAAAATGAAAGTGTTTCAAGGCAAAGGAAGTGGTCACCTATACCAAAAGCTGCTGAGAAATCTCACCACCTTTGGCAGCTTAGGGTCTTAAAATACAGATCAACAAGACGTCATCAATCACCTGGAGAGAAAGAGCCTTAATGGAGCGGAGAATGGCTACAGCCAAAGTAGTAAGGGAACATCTTATTCTTCAGATGGCTTCACCATCAATTATTTCTGAAGTGTCCAAACTAGTAACTTAACGGATGTTAACACAAGTGAGTTTAAACCTACAGCAAGAAAATGAAATTGTGGGTAGCACCAGAAGGTGTAAAGTAGAACTCTTCCCAAAGCCCAACTTTCCAAATTCCCAAAGCTGCCAAATGGGAAGGGGAAGTGTGTCATAGTGGGCAGACTGGTGACAAGAGAACAGTGTTCTTGGTTTGATTCTGTAAATCATCTTACCCATTTCTAAAATGGTGATACTCAACACTAAGTGCCCTCTGTATACACATAAATAAGGAAGAAGGCAGGTAAATATTTTATTGCCCAAGAACACTTGGTACTCGGTATATGCACAGTATTGCTATATTACCCTTTTTGCCATCCTTCTAATGAGAAATCTGCCCAATAGAGTTTCCATCTTATGACTTCAGGCCATATGCTCTTTCAACAAATAACTGAAAGACGAATTGAAGAGCAGAAAGTTCTGTTTGTTCCAATTATACGACCGAGTATGAACCAGATTCATTTTTTCATGGGATGTGGATAAACCAGGAAAATGAAAATAAATCAGTAGAACAATTTCCAGTCTCATGTAAATATCTTGTGAAAAGAACCAGTGGGAGTATTACCCAGTACACACTTGCCTACAGATCTAACACAGACCTAAGTGATTTGAATTCAGGGTACTTCTGAGTGGTGGAGGGGCTAAATGGCCAGGCAAAAGAGTGTTTTTAGCTCATTAAGACCACACATCTCTCAGCTCCTGCGGCCGTTCTGGAATCTGTCAACATTGCGAATCATATCATAACTATAAGGAAATGTTTTAAACTTAACTTTTGACCTTCGGTCTAATGAATCCTCTAATTCTACCGGTTCAAACTGTTGAATAATTCAACAAACAGTGTTCTGACCCAAAGCAATGTAAGATATGGTGATATTTTTGCTCAGAGATGAAGAGGGAAAAAGAGCTGACAGCTCATCACGTTAAAAACACCTGAATACATCTATTTTTTAACTTCTCCTATGCTGAGGAAAAGGCTGAAATGGAAAAATTAATGGTTTCAAGCCAGTGTCTTTTCTGTAACCAAAATCTCCCTGGAAAATGTCTCTTTCTCTCCCCCCCTTCCTTAAAAGGAAGAAAATTGTAAGTTGGAACACTGCTTACCAAGGGGTATATTTTGTGCGTGTTTCTAAATGCCAGAAGTTTTCTGAAGCCAAGGGTAACTTATATTTTAGTCAACTCTGTATGAATGCCTGGGGAAATATGTAAAACATTAATCAGGGTAACCACAATTGCATACTCATCATCTGAACGGAAAAGAAATATATACAGAAGAGCAACCAGAGATTAAAATTAAGTTAGTGAAGTGTCTGAAAGCTCAAAAGCTTCTATGCAAAAAAAAACCTTTAAAAAAAAAAAAGGGAGGGAGGATTGTGAAATTACAGTCTCAAGGAAAACTATTTTTACTTTTGAAAAAATTAAGAAAGTGGAATTCTATATTAATCTTTTTTACAATTGGCATACATGTTCAAATTTTTCCAAGTTAAGTAGTATCATATATCAGAAAGATCACTGTTTAGGGGAGTAAGATACCTGGGTTCTAGTCCATTCTCTTTAACACTAACTAGTTGAATGGCCTTAACTTGGGGTTATAGAAAGAGTATGGGCACTGACACTAGAGAGATCTAAATTTAAAACTCATCTCTGCCTTGTGCTGTGTTTCCCTGGGCAAGCTCCTTAACCTTTCTGAGTATCAGTTTCCCAATATGTGAAGTGGGGATAATAGTTATCACACAAGGTTAAGATTAAATAAGTTAGTGATCTGAAATGATTAGCCCGGAGCTGGTACTAGGGTTTGTTCTCCATCCTTTTTTCCCTCTGAACAGATTAGTTGTTTTTGTTTCCTAATGAAGAACATAGGGCAGATAACTAAATTCCGTTTATACTCTAAAAGGCTATAATGTTAGTGAAGTACACTGAAAGAAGAAGAGATCAATTTTCGGTAATTTAAGCAGCTTCATGAGGAAGTGCTACCTTATTCAACCTGAAGAACCAGCTCCCCAAATCCTAACAAATCAGGGCTCACATATGTCGTTACGCAAACGACATACTCTTACACAGTCCCATAAAAAGATTTTCACAGACTCGATTACTTAAGAATTTCAGGACGCATTTATTAGATTGAGGTATGTTCCCTCTATGCCCACCTTCTGGAGAGTTTTTATCATAAAGGGATGTTGACTTTTATCAAAAGCCTTTTCTGCAACTATTAAGATGATCATATGGTTTTTATTCTTCAAATTGTTAATGTGGTGTATCACATTGATTGATTTGAGGATACTGAAAAATCCTTGCATCCCTGGGATAAATCCCACTTGATCGTGGTGTATGATCCTTGTAATGTATTGTTTGATTTGATTCCCTTGAACAACGAGGGGGTTAGGGCACCTCTGCACAGTCCAAAACCCACACATAACTTACAGTCGGCCCTCCTTATATGAGGCTCCACCATATCCGTGGTTCTGCTCTGGTGAATTCAACCATCTATGGACCATGTAGTACAGTAGTATTTACTACTGACAAAAAATCCGCATATAAGTGGACCCTCACGGTTCAAACCGGTGTTGCTCAAGGGACAACGGTACCTCCAAATTAATAATGGTAACCAATAGCTTCTGTTGAGAACTGTCAGAATTAAACATTCCATTTTTACTTTGCTCTAATACTTTCAGATAAAACTACGTTTTAGCCACTTAATCAGAGGATATAAAAAAAAAATGGACAGGACGTGAGTAGTCTAATTGGTAGCTGTATTTAGGGAGGTTCATTTCCCATCACCATCACTGCTTTTTTCCATACTTCCAAACCCTTTCGTTGTTCCTTCCTAAAAGCAATTGTTCCCAAACTGCCTCTTTGCCCAAAGACCCTCCCCAAGTTCTATGCACCTTCAGGCTGCTAAGGGGACCTCTAGCTTCTATGCTCTCTTTCCCCTGACCCCAGCAAAACATATCCATCATATTCTTCTTATACTAAAGATTGACTAATTAGAACGAATTAGTATTAGATTTCTGGTAGGAAGTTTCAGCATTTACTTAGAAATTCTTTACAAACATGAAAGAATGTACCTACAATGAACAATCTCTACACTGTTTTCATCTTTGAGGAGAGTAGGTGCATACAGAAAGAATTTGCTTTCTACCCCACTGCTTCTGTCCTGAATAACAAGTAATATGATAAACTCATGGAGGCCAAGTACGTTTCTTTTCCAGTAAATGTTGTCAATAAATGAGTTGGTACAAAGCATCAGCATTGTGCAAATTTAGGGAGCTATGGCTGGTGACATGCAAGGCACTCATTGTCAGGCAGGCAGCCTTCCAACACCTTTCCACACCAGAGTGGAGCAGCGGCCAAGTCCAAGGTTCTTCCAGAGGATTTCTATCAGCACAGGGCAACACGCAGAGACATGCTAATGGGCCCTTTGCTTATGGGATGTTACTCTGTGGGTGATATGCCAGAATGAACTGAGAACTTTGGGGCATGAATCACAGAGAATGAAAATCATCAGATGAAATCAGGAAAAGGCACCCAAAAAGCATACCCAGATTTTCAGGCAGTGTTTCCATAAAATTTCTGGCAAATAGTCACCCTGCAAATAGAAGATACACTCTCCCTGCAAAACAGAACTGCAAATGAGGGGAATCTCTGAGAACCATTCCTGTTACCCATCAGCAGAGGACTTTCAACCAGAGGGTGGGCAAAAAGGCTTTTCAGTCACAACCCTCCAGACAGAGCAGGCTGAGGCTGTGAGAGTGGAAAGGGACATGCGTTTCTCCAAGGCAAAATGTGGTACTAAATTCCCTAATATAAAATACACCCACTAGAGTTAACAAAGGAATGAAAGCACCCTAGATTACACTTCACTTTCTGACACAGACAGTGATAAAAGCTGAAAAATACCTATCAACGGAGGCCACACAGCTCAATATGCCTCCCTAATGACATTTTACCAAAGAGGATTTGTACGTGTCAAACACGGAATAAACAGCATTTTGGATCTGAAGACACTTTAGCTCCTGCCTATACTAAAGAGAAAATACAGTTTCAAGGATGTTTGGGCATAATTTTTCATTGTGAGGCCAGGTTCTCAAACTAGAGAATGAAATGAACAGCGTGAATTGCTCAGAGAGCTACGCTGATGAATTTTGAAAAGAAATGTAGCTTATTTATTATCCTCTTTCTCTTAATGAAAAACTAGTCGGTATTTCTTTAAAAGCAGCATTTAGAACCTGAGATAAATCTCCTTCCAAGTTAAAGACTTGGAGGAAAATATTACAAATCGTGCCTTATGTTTAATAATAAAAAAGTAGTTATTGAAGACATAGTTTCAGTTTGGACAAATATTCAAGATAATCTGAGAAAATGGGAAGAAATGATGGAAGGAAAGGCGAAGGAAGAAGTCAGGAGAAGAGAAAAGAAGCCTGGAGCCTCTTGCCTTTGCCCCACTCAGGAAGTCTTCCCAGCACCAGAGGCCTTGGTGTTACCCTTGCCCTCTCACGGATCGTTGAGTACCATGTTGTAATCTCCTGTCTACCCATCTGTCTTCCCCCTGAGACTGGAGCTCTATGAAGATAGAAAAAGAGGTATGCCCCAGGCATCATTTTACCTGCATCTCCTAACACAGTGCCTGGCACTCAGCCAATATTGAAGGGTACAGAAAGAAGGAGAAAAAAGAGAATGGAGGGGTGGAGGGAGAGAATATGGGGAAGCCGAAGGCTGCAGAGTTGTACTTTGTAAAATCTCCTGGGGATGGTTTGCAAATAGCCTTTGACTGTTAGGCTAAGAGCCATGAGAAATTACAGCTATTTGCTGGTATTTGTAGATGGCTTCACAGGACTCACCAAATTTTGTACTTATTATCTGTCTCATATATTTAATAGGCCTCCCCACTCACATGATGATGACTTAAGACTTAAGAGTTCAAGGTGGGACTTGTGAATATTTACAATTAAGTGCAAAACAATTTTGTTCCTCTTGTAAAAACCATGCTCCTAATCAGCAGGAAGCACCCTATTTCCCTCAAGATTGAGGAATGTATAAAGAAATAAGGGGCAATTGAAATAGCACATAACACATTGACCAGCAAAAACTGGCTTTGCTTCCCTAAGACACGTTGTTGAGTATTCAAACCTGTAGTTATTTCAGAGACAGCTCTATGCATGTGCAAGACAGAAACCCATGGCTCCAGGATGACCCTGGAACCAAAAATCTTGAGTCTACAGAACTCAAAGAATAGAAACGTTGCCACTGGAGCCCTTTACAAAGTGAGAAGTCCTTCAATAAGGAAAAATGGTTTCCAGATGGATGAGTTGAGACTAGCCAATCAGCTTTTGCCAAGTTCGCTCTTAAATTTTGCCCTGAACTCTGGATGGGAAAGACAGATTTGAGTCCTGCCTCCTGTCCTCTTGCCCGTCAGCCTCGCAATAAAGCTCTTCCTTTCCTCCAAAGCCAGCGCCATAGTACTGCCTTCTGTACATGTCGGGCAGCCGGCTGGGTAACAATCCTTCCTCGCATCTCTCCAACCTCTGTTTCCGTCATGACATCTCCTTCTCTGACCCCGACTGTTGTAAGGACCCAGTGATGACATCGCCCACTCAAATATTCCAGGATAAACTCCCCATCTCAAGATCCTTAACATAATCACATCTACAAAGTCTATTTTGCCACGTGCAACATTGTGATTTATAAGAAACATGTATATTTGGAAAGGCGGCCAAAATATTCTTTTTCATGTATATTTAGTCTTCATCCACAGTTCCTGGCTCACAAGTCCCCAAACGCTGGGAACTTCCTGGGCAATGGGAGCATCTTTTGTCATAATATTTGGTCTCTAGCCTTAGTTCCTGAAAGTATTTCAGAGACATAAATGTGTCCTGTTATTCATAACAAGCACTTTTTCACCACAACTAAGCTTTTGTTAATGAGATGACTTTTGGAAAGCACCTAAGGATGGGGGCTGGCTGTCGGGGAACCGACCTTGAAGACAGAGTTGGAACTTTCAGTTCCACCCTTGACCTCTGGGAAAGGGAGAGAGGCTGGAGGTCCAATGGCCAATGATTTCATCAACCATTCCTATGCAATGAAGCCTCCATAAAAACAACAAAAAAAGGAGGTTCAGAGAGCTTCTGGGTTGGTGAATGCATGGAGATTTGGGGGGAGTGTTGCACTTGGAGAGGGCATAGAGGCTCCGCACACTTTCCCCATACCTTTCCCTCTGCATCTCTTCAATCTGGCTGTTCCTGAGTTATATGCTTTTATAACAAACCAGTGATCTAGTAAGGAAAAAAAAAAAAAAAAAAAAAAAAAACTCCTGGGAATTCCCTGGCAGTCCACTGGTTAGGACCCCACACTTTCACTTCCGAGGGCCCAGGTTCAGTCCCTGGTCAGGGAACTAGGATCCCACAAGCCTTGCGGTGCAGCCAAATACATAAATAAACAGAAAAGCAAACAAAACAAAATAAAATAAAATCTCCTTAACAATGTTCATTGTTAGCCTTGTGGAGCAGAGCCAGTATGTCTGCTATCTTTCAAATAAATATAGGGTTTCAGCACCTAGCTCACTCAAAAATTGCTGAACCATCTACAGCTATTTGATTCTTTAGTGATCCTCTTAACTCACACTGTGGGTCCCAAAGAAGGGACCTCAAGAGAAAAAGCCCCAGGGAGCCTTGGCTTAGCAACTGTTTTGTTTTTTCCTCCTCTCTTCTACCTTTTTCTTCTTTCCTGAATGGCAAGAACACCCCCCACAGAATATTCACAGAATGAAGTCCTTACCATCTATAAAGGGGAGGCACTGTGTATCTCTGATTCTGAATCCTCTTTACCCAAGGAGATTTAGATTTCAAATCCAAGTTGAAATAAATATGTGCTAATCTTTGAACGAGAACAGTAATGAAAGATGTCTAATCTCTCCTCATCATTGCCCTTAAGAGATGTCAGCATAGTCTAGCGACAGCCAAGCTAAATTCCAGGAACTCCACTAGGAGATGGGAGTGAAAGAGAGAAACAATTTCATAACTCTGAAGAAATATGGTTAGTGTCTTCCTCACTTCTTTGTCTTTGTAACTTGAAGTCAGAAAAGATAAATACAAAACGTGAACTTAAGCAATATTCCAGTTTTGCGTGTTTATACTCTAAAAGGAGAAACTGAAAATATTTCTGTTGTCATAGCAACCTGGATTCACCCACAGTAAGTGTATGGTATGTGACAGTGGTCATCCTAAATTACTGGTTAAGCTCCCTCTAAATGCACAGTATGTTCTACAGGACAAGGGGCAGAGATGACTTTAATGTCCTTAAAACAACCCACGATTGGTTTCTACAATTTAACCATTTCAATACACATGTCACTTACACTACAGATAACCATTTTCATGTTCTGTTCTTCAGATGTGGAAACCAATGCAATAAGCCTCACTATCCTGAAATAGGTACAACACAAAAACAAGGCTCAAAATTCAAGTCTCAAGTCATTCCAGATTCAAATCTGAAATACATATTAGCATTACGGTAATGTCCCTTGGCTTGTCATGAGACAAAGAAAATGTTGTGTTACCCTGGTTTCTATTATTTATCATTTCTATACTTAAATTAGCTGAAGTCAACAAAATGACACCTTAGAATACACAAGGTAGAAGAGGCATAATGGTAAAATTGAAACGAGACAGTGGGCTTGACAGTGCTTGGTCAGTAGCTCAAATGTAACTATGGGCCTATAGTACTTAACTACTCTGCACCTAAGTTTCTCAACAGAGGTAATAATACCTACCTCGTAGCACTTCTCTGAACACTGCCTCTCTAGCACAATGCCTAGAACACAGTGGTTGTTCAGGATATGTCAGCTTTCTTTCCTCCTAAGAACTGATACCAAATGTAGATTCCTACTCTTAGGGGGCCTTAGAAAAGTAAGTCAAGATGAAAAAAAAAGAGAGAAGGTGAAAAGCAATACCAAGTAGGATATGATCAATGCTAACAGATGATGAATTGGGGAAATATTTCATCATTCGTTCATGGGGAAGCATTTAGAATTCAAAATTAAAATTATAACACGCATATATACTTATATTCAAATGTCACACTTACCATACCACATTTTAGAAAAAGTGGAATTTTACCTAGCAGATCCAACCTTCACAACTTGTGCAGACACAAGGAAGGAAATTTTAGACAAAGGATAAACAGTGTTTTGCAAACCCTTAAAATCTTGATAAAGCAGTAATATGGTTATTACTCCCACAGTGTTGATGAAATGAAATCTTTCTCAAGGAATCAATTTTCTATTTACAACTCTCTAATGTGACATAATGGTAAATACTATATATATATATATATATATATACACACATATATACACACACACTATATTTTATATATATATAATATATATATTTGCTTTTTTCTTTGCTTTTTTTAAAAAATGCTTTAGTCTTTAGAAGAAGAGTAAAGAGATATATATATATACACACACACTATATTTTATAAATATATAATATATATATGTTTGCTTTTTTCTTTACTTTTAAAAAAGTGCTTTAATCTTTAGACGAGTAAAGATATATGTGTGTGTACATATATATATATATATATATATAAAATTCCAGACTGGATATGACGCAGAAAACCTGAGGAAAACCAGGTTAAAAAATTGAAAAAGAAAATGCTGGACAGAACCTTGAGTAGTGTGAAGCCCACAGAAGGTTGGCGGGGTTAACACAGATGCCCCACCACACACAAACCATTATCTCTTCAGCACTGCACTGTGAATACTGAGAACAAAACCACCAAGGATTCCCAGGTGGATGTGACCAATATTCCATTTATTAGAAGAAACAACGTGGGGTACAGCAACCAGCTACGAAGTGAAAAGGAATAAAGAAGGAAGAGAAGATAAAAGACCTCATTGTAGGGGCACCACAGGCCCCAAGAGGAGTACCTGCATTTCAGTAGCTATTTTGACCAGAATAACTGTCTCTATTTCTCTATGCTTCTATTATTCTGTTCTTTACGGAACAGAACTGACAATCATCCTTCAGAAGTATTTACAATCACTTGCTTTGGGGCCAGGTGTTATAGATTCAGAAGCACGGATACTGACACCTCACCCCTTCTTCTGGGAATGTTTCCTAACCCTGGTCTTATCTCAGTCCCACACGGAATCTTCTCATTTTCTCAAGAAGTGTATGTATAGATTCCCAAATAGTTATCAAAGTAAAACTTGTTTCAATTCTTTCATTAAATTATTTGAAATATATCATGCTCTGCCCATTCACAAAGGACCAGCGAAAATTCTACTGGATGGGGAAACGGATTTGTTTAATTTCCTGAGATGGTGAAGGTGTCATTAAAGGGTCTGATGATCTTTTCTGAGTTCTAACAAGAAGGACCAGGCCAAGGATGCCTTAAAAGTGTCTCATAATGGTTAAGGGATTGGTGTCTCCAAATTCTGAGGTAAGGTTTCTTCAGCTGATGGAAAGAGCTTAATATTTTAAGTGACTCCTCTGAATTCAATAAAAGTGGAGTAAATTCAAAAATGTGCTCCTTCTATCCAGTCCTCAAAAGAGTTACCGAAATTACTTCTTGACACCTATTTACAAGAAAATATAGAAGAAGGAAAGATGAGGAATTCTGAAGGATATTAAAACTACCCATGAGCAGTTATTACCAGTTAAGGGCAGCTAAAGAGGGCTCCTTCTATTTTGTGATCTGTTCAAGAGTGGAATTTCCAGTTAAATGTTCCTTCTCTGGACTTTCTTGTCATAATTCTGCCATTTCAGATGCCTCTGGTAAGCAAAAGCTATATCTAATATGGTAGCCTTTGGGCAAGTTTCCTTAGGTCACATGGAAGCAAAATAATGCCTAAGTCCATTTACTCTTCTAAAGACTAAAGCATTTTTTTTTAAAGTAAAGAAAAAAGCAAATATATAATAAAGGAAAGCAATACAGGAGTAAGAAAATCTGGAATTCAGGAGAAAGAGGACAAAATAATTTAATTGAATAATTAATTAGAAGGCATTAATTTGGGGAATCCTTAATGAAAGGAATGACTAAAATGCCTTTGCATCCAGCCAGCATGAGTAGGTCAAAGAGCCAGGGCTTCAGAGATTCAAAGTACATTGCCCTTACCTCTTAGTTGTGGTACTATTCTGCTTTTAGAAAGAAATCTTTTGAGAAATCAAGTACTAATATATAAGGTATGTAACCACCAAGGGGTTGGAATAATACAAAGGTTTGTAAGATACAAGACCCTTAGATTGAATATTGTACTAAACTGGGTCCAGCTGGTGACTGCAATTTTGCTGTTCTATTCTGAGCTGGGCTAAAATGTCCATAAATAAGAAAATAGCCAAATTAAAAGACAAAAAGAGAGAGAGAGCAAACTAAGGTTTGTACCTCACCTTAAAGAACACTTCTCAACCCTTGTGAGTACGAGGCCCTTTTAATACCACCCCCAAAACAGAAAGGAATTCAGTTTTTATTCATTAAGTCTATAGGCAATGCAGGTCTGACACACACTGCAATCACCCAGAGGTCTGAGGCCCCAGGTTGGGGACAGTTGTGTTAAGATATCTTTAAACTCGGCATATTCCTCCTTACCTTTCCTATTTAATGATATGAACTCAGTAAATGGCTTTCTTGCTTGGATGAACTCCTCCTTGCATTCTAAAATTTCTCCCATGGAGAAACTGAAATAATTTTGCCTCTGAAAATACTATCTTTTCACAAATCCCCTGAGTACAGGGATTTGGGATGATTTATGGGAGCAACACTCATCTGAAGTAGTACATTGTCACAGCATTTTTTAATATGAATAATGATACATCTCTTTCTTTTTCAGTAACTCTGCCCTATAATAAACTATCACCACACCACCCAGGGCTAATGATATAACAATTTTTCCCCAGCTATTCATACTGCTGTCCACTACACATACCCCCTCAAGTACAACCTAAGATGGTAACTACACTGTCTCAACTTCAGGATGACAGGAGAACAGGTGATATATTAACTTTAGGATCTATTTATTAGAGATATGTAAAATAGGCTTCGTGGTCTAGATCTTGGGTCCTGAATTAGTTTACAGCTTCCTTCCTGTAACATACCTGGATGGGAGCTTATTACACTGATGCATTTACCCACAGGGCCTTAAAAGACCTAAAAGAACTGTTGAAAGTGGGAGTTTACAAAGATTTTAAAGAAACTGTCAGCAAAATTCAACTAAAGGAGATCAGTCTAGCTATTTCTATGCCATCTGTTCCAATTTCATGCCTTACCACTTTTATAACCAAATAAGAAAGCTGGTAAGGATTTCTGCTCTTCCTTTTCCCTATAGGACAAAATTTTCAGAGCCCTGAGTCAAGGTTTTTGGGTGTTTTTTTTTTTTTTTTTTTATGACTCCTTGAAGACAAACAGGAGTCTGAGTTCAAGCACACAAATGAAGACTCTTAAAACACACACACACACACATCCTGCTTATAAGCTGCTAAATCTGGAATGTTCCTAACAGGAAACAAAAACAAAACTGATGAAAGAAGAGGGCTAGCAGGGAAAGAGGCTACAGCCGAAGGCTGCATCTGCCCAAGAAACCAGGCCATACTGACAGGTTTGTAAAATGGGTGCTTAGAATTCTGCATGACAGCTGTACAAAGCTCTTCAGCCTCACTTTCCTACCTCAAAAACAGCAGCTGCTCAGGGTGTAATAGATCCTATCCCTGGTAAGTAAAACTGTCTTATCCTTGAAAGACTGGAGGACAAACTCCAGTCTCACCTTAAAAACACCCCAACCATGGCTT
This sequence comes from Physeter macrocephalus, assembly GCF_002837175.3. NCBI lineage: Eukaryota > Metazoa > Chordata > Mammalia > Artiodactyla > Physeteridae > Physeter > Physeter macrocephalus. The sequence goes on from NC_041229.1 coordinate 41,401,828, forward strand.
CTGTTCCCCATCCCTTACATGAAAAATACCCAGAGGAAGAGGAGATGAAAGCAGGTTGAAAACTTTCTTCCCTAAAACCTGGGGAGGTCATTTAGGTGCCTTTCAGTATTTAAGAAAGCTCAATCCATTAGTTTTCAATGACAAGTCCAGTTCCTTTCCAATTCATTTCAACTCAACAAAATTTCAAGTAGCTTAGAAGCCGTAAGGTTATTTACAAGTTGTAAGATGTAGAGAGAGATTTCAGTTCTTTCTGAAGTGCTGAGTTTTGAGCACTAAATACACCCACCTATACCACCAATCCAAAGCAGACCTCTTCTCGTGTCATCTACCATATATAAAGGCACGACAGGAGCTTGAAGGTTCTCTTTTTTTTTCAGCTTGTAATATTCATATTTGTGTCGGTCTCTTTGGAAATTTCAACCCATTTCTTATTTATCACTCAATGCACAATTAGCCTTGATTATAAACGTGGCCAGGGTAAGCGCCACCCCAAATTATGGCCATCTTAAGTGTCAAAGGGGGAAACTTCCTATTCACTAACTAATTAACATACCCTCCATCATTCATTAAATTGTACTTTTCTGCTGTAAATGTCAAGAGTCTAAATCTTATGCAGCAGCAGAAAGTTCAAAAGATTTCCATATTGCATTCCTGTTCCTCTCTTTTCTTACTTTCTGAGAACTGATGGAACCATTCCATTCTCTATTTTTCTTAAACAAATAATATTTAGAATAATAAGTCATGAGAATTAAAGACGTATTTTACAGATGCAGAAGCATATGCTTAGCGGGGTGAAGCTGCTTGCTCAAGATTACATGGCTAAGGAAGTATCAGATCAAGTTCTGAAAGAACGCCAGCCTGGCCACAACTCCCTCCTGCCCAACAACCACACACACACACACACACACACACACTCCTCCCTCCTCAACTAATTCTGTTAATGTCACCACCTGTCTCTTTGTCATCCAGACTCTAATCCTTCAGCTTCTCGCCACAGCCTTCCCAAACTCCTGGTTCAACTGTTGGTTCTCCTTCCCCAGCGACCTTGGTCTCTGGTCTCCATCTGTATCCCACCTGCTCGAGGTCCGTCGCCTATCATCCTCATTCGAACTCACCTGATTCTTTTGTGTCTGTCCGTGCCCCCATGTTCCTACAATCCACTGCGCACACCACACTGCTTCCAGATAACTCTACAATAATCATGCTTCTCATAATGATGCCAAGATGCTCACATCTTTTCAGCAAAACCTGACTGCCCAATGAATAAAGTCCAAGCTCCCTCCTTGATGTCCACTAGTATTCAAAATCTGGCTCTGACTTTCTCTGCCACTACCATCCTCCACACAAGCCATATGCCAATCAAATGAAACCATGCACAGTCCCCTGACAGTCACCTCTGTGCTCCCCAGTCCTGGGTCTCTGCTGCTGCTGGCTGGACCCAGCCAGACCCTCCTTTCTTGGCACAGGCAAGACTGCAGCTAATTCAAATGATCTCTCCCATTATCCCTCAAGTCATGGTGAAGTCTCCTTTGTCTGAACTTCGTAGCACTTGGATCCCTTAAAGCTCTCGCCATAGTATACCTGGTATTTTTCTTTCTTCTGTAAATGAGTTACTTCTCCAATCACGAAAGCAGCAAGTCAGTGTTTGTTCCATGTGTGGGTCCATCGCAGCTGTAACACGACATTAGGCACCCAGCAAGCACTCACATTTATCGGTCCAATGAACGTATGTGGGATCACAGAGGCTGGCTCCCTCTAATGGAGCGTATTTATTCCCAAAGCCAAGCACAGACTTACACACATCGGCCAATAATAAAAGTTAGGGAGCTGCCGCGGCCGGAGAGGAGTGGCCGGAACTGCTTGAATATCCACATTTCAGTTTCTCCACCTATCAAGTTTTAATTCATCATGGATAATCTGTCAGCAGAAGAAATTCAGCTGAGGGGTAACCAGGTTACTGATGAGTCTCTGGAAAGTACAAGGAGAATCCTGGGTTTAGCCATTGAGTCTCAGGGTGCAGGAATCAAGACTAGCACTATGCTGGATGAACAAGGGGAACAACTAAAACACGTAGAAGAAGGCATGGACCAAATAAACAAAGACATGAGAGAAGCAGAGAAGACTTTAACAGAACTAAACAAGTGCTGTGGCCTTTGTGTATGCCCCTGTAATAGGACAAAGAACTTTGAGTCTAGTAAAGCCTATAAGGCAACATGGGGAGACGGTGGAGACAACTCTCCTAGCAATGTAGTATCTAAGCAGCCAGGTCGAGTGACAAATGGTCAGCCTCAGCAAGCAACCACAGGAGCAGCCAGCGGCGGATACATTAAATGTATAACAAATGATGCCAGGGAAGACGAAATGGACGAGAACCTGACTCAAGTGGGCAGTATCCTAGGAAATCTAAAAAACATGGCCCTGGACATAGGCAATGAGACTGAGGCTCAAAATCGACAAATAGAACGGATCACAGAAAAGGCTGACACCAACAAAGATGGTATTGACAATGCCAATGCCAGGGCAAAGAAACTCACTGACAGCTAAAGCTACTGCTGTACTTCTTTATCATTTATTCACTTCCCTAGCTCCTCCTTCAAAGTCATTACCTTTCCAGAGTTTGAAATTTTGGTTCCACACTCTTCTAATTGGGAGATGATGTGGAAGAAGATCTAGGAGTAACAGCCCCCCTATTCTTTTATTTTCTCTTTTTCCCTTGAGGGTAGACTGCGGCTTAGTTTTCCTTCTAGTACTTTCTTTCTCAGTCCATACTCTTAGGCTGGTTTTCATACATCATATATAGTGTTATTTTTCATTCTCTTCATTTACTTAGCAATTTCTTCTGCCTTCAAACTTTGGAAGCATTGCCAAAGACAGCCATGTAAAAGGCTGGGGGCAGTAGGGGCAGGCACAAGAAGGAGAGGCAAGAGATAAGAGGTTGTTACCTCAGTAAAACCTGCAGACCCTAAAGCCAAAAGTTGCATAACCACAGTGCAGATCGAGTTGGGTTTAATTTCTGTTTAAGTTGCAGTTTTTGCCAATTTAGGCCAATGCTGGGTTTTGGAGCCTGTATACACAATATTTTTATTATACATCACAACTTTGCAACCTCTGCTTCAAAAAACAGAATGAGTTTTCTTAAAGTGAGCTTAATTTCTGAACTCTTGGTGGTTCATCTATGTACATAGATTCTATGATCCCATTTTATATTGCACCATATAGGAACACATGGTATAAATGAATGGCTTTTTATTTTCATATTATTAATAGTATCATGGTCCCATTACAGGCCTATTAACCTCATAAATTTGTCATTAGTTTTTGAAGAAAAAGTATGTAAATATGGATATATAATATGAGAATTTCTCTCTACGGCAGGGCTTAAAATTTTTTGGAAAAGTTTGACAAAGTATATCACCTGAATTCAGATTTACCTCAATGCCAAGAATTATGTTTAGATAGGAAAAAAGAAACTTGTTTTGATCTCAGGTAGAAAATAGTTAGATTGCTTTGAGTTTTAAGTAGCTTTAAACTTTTTTAAAAACTAGAATTTATTCTATTTAACTAAAAATGATTTAGAAAATTATGTCTTTGGTTTACATATTTATGATTGCACTATGATTCTTTTGGCTTTTTGTATTCAACTTCCAGAATCACATTTGCTTAGATCCTGAACAGTGTTATAAGAATCTGATTGGTATTTGTCACCTTTATTTAAAAACTAGCTTCTGCACACTTCAAAGCTATTAACGTCGATTGGTTTGACCAATAACCACTATTTGATCCTTACAATTAAATTTTGTAACTAACTAAAAAAAAAAAAAAGTTAGAGGGGTAGGAGAGCAACAGACACTTTATCTTCCTGGGCAATCTGAATAATAACCAAACACGTTAAAATAGAACAGTTTTGAGGATGCATCCAGTGGGGGTGGGGTGGGGGACTGAGTTTAATGTTCCTGGTTCCAGATACAATTTCCAAGCAAGATGGAGGTGGGAGGTGGGCAGTGTTCTGGGTGAAAACTGACTGTGCATAATGGTTCCCTTTGAGCAGGAAACCCTGGTATGCAAAGAGCTAAGCCACTCAACAAATACCTTATATTCCATTGAAAGACAAAATGCTCCATAATAATTAGGATATACTGGTCATTAAAATATAGTCCCAGCTGCACCCAAAGCCATCTTGAATGGAACTGAATCTCAGCATTCAGCAGTGATTCAGAAGGGGGAAATAAGGTTATGGAATTTGTGAGTTTCAATCACACTTCAATCCGTTTCTCCTGCACGTGTCTCCTCTGGCCTGTCTCTGTCCCAGAACACACCCATTCTTCAAAGGCTAGACAGGAGGGCAGGAGTTTATAGTCCTGAAGAGAAATCAAGGAGGTTCGGGTTTCACATTTTTGTTGTTATTTTTTTAATGCAATTTTTTCCTTCCTAAAATTTTGAGAGATGGAAAATCCATTAGGTAATTATGGCCAACCCAAGAGACCAATTCAAGCTTGCTCCCTACAGTTCACTCTCCAGCAATTTTCCAGTCCACTTCCCTGGGGAAATGCTGAAGTTGTCTCCCCCAGAGCTCCTTTCAAATTTAGCCTGAACCTGGTACCACTGTAAAGCTTTAAATGTAAACTATAACAAGACCTGAGCTGAAACTGCAAACAGGTATGAAAACCAGGACCTCTGCTCTTCGCAAGGGAGCAAAACAATCCTAGGCACAAATGGAAAAGACCACATCAGGTTTTTATGCATTCCTGAGTTAATTTCACCATCGTAGCTGTTCTCCGCAGCAAGCTTCCACACATAGAAATTTATTTTTCGGTGTTGTCATTCTCAGAAGAAGTGACAACAATCTAAGCTAAGGCATGAGGTTTTCATTTGGATTCTTGTAAGTAAACACCAGAATGGTCAATAGCAGGCTATAGACTTCTAAAACTCAAAAAAAAAAAAAAAAACTAGTAAAAGAGAGGAGCAAGATTTGCTCATCAATCTAAGACCTGTTGCTAGTGTTACCAAAAATCCAAGTTTCCCAAGGGCTGAGATTGTATGATTTGCAGCCTCATTATGGTCAAGAGTAAAGCACTGGTATCAGGGCAGATCTGGGTTCTCATCCAGGCTCCACAATTGATTAAGTATATAACCTCAGACAAATTAAGTGACGCCCTAAACCTCTGTTTCTCAATGGGCATAATAATACCAACCTCAGAGAACTGTGATGATCTTGACACAGCACAAGTAAAATGTTAAACACAAAACATCCTGTGGCCCAGAGTAAATCCACAGCAAATGCAAATGGTAATAAAACACTTAAATGACTATTAAACTCAAAAGAACCACAGCACTAAGTGTAAGCAACCTTACACTTAGAAAAGCCTTCATCATAAAAAAGAATGAAATATTTGCAGCAACATGGATGGACCTAGAGATTATTATACTTAGTGAAGTAAGGCAGACAAAGAAAGACAAATATTATATGATATCACTTATATGTGGAATCTAAAAAATAATACAAATGAATCTATATATAAAACAGAAACAGGCTCACAGACAGAAAACAAATTTACAGTTACCAAAGGGGAAAGGGAGGAGAAGGAGGATAAATCAGGTGTATGGGATTAACAGATATATATGCTATATATAAAATAGATAAGCAACAAGGATTTACTGTATAGTACAGGGAACTATATTCAGTATCTTGTAATAACCTGTAATGGAAAATAATCTGAAAAATGTAAATATATATATATAAACTGAATCACTTTGCTGTATACTTGAAACTAACACAATATTGTAAATAAAGTATACTTCAATTAAAAGAAAGAAAGAGAGAAAAGGCTTGATTCACACATGCCAAATGACGCCTGGATTTTCTTTTGGTTTTGTACTTTGGTTTTCTAATTCTTTATCTCCTTTTTATTTAGTTACCCCCTTGTTTGTTTATAATATTAACAATATTAAATTTGGAGGGCATCTTTTATCTTATGACCAACGGTGTTTTATAACCTTTACAAATGAGTCATGTACAACCCTGCTCACTTGGAAACTCCTTGACTATAAATTCCAAACATTTAAAGCATTCCTCTGTCACTGAGGGAAACCGTGAACGTTTTAACAGTGTGTGTGAACTAAGTGTGCACTCTTCCCAGGGGTCTCCTCTGGACCCCCATCTTCCTCCTGGAGCAACACACCCTGCTCCATGAAGGACCTATCTGCTGTGCCAACAGACGGATGACAAATCCTTTCAAAGTGAAACTGGGAAATAACGAAACAAAACAGTGAAATATACTCAGCGTCATTTAGGCTCAGGATAATGGATAATGTATCCACTATCACACTTCAATATCCTGATAAGAACGATGGGTTTTTGTAGATCAGTTTTTCACAAAAGTTAAGGGTATTTGCATCAGAGCTCAACATTCTAGTTTTACAGTTGACCCTTGAACAATTAACATGGGTTTGAACTGCATGGGTCCACTTACTTATTTTTTTCAACAGTAAATACTACAGTACTCCATGATCTGCGGTTGGTTGAATCCACAGATGCAGAACCTCGAATATAGAGGAACTGCTTATACAGAGGGATAAGTTATACATGGATTTCCCACTGCTCCCCTGACCCCCATGTTGTTCAATGGTCAACTGTACTTGATTTTCTCTACTGTAATGGGGTAGCTGTCACCTCCATATTTAATTACTTGGGCCTTCTCTGGTTTCACCCGCTCCTGACATCCTTGTCCCGGTAAACGCCCTGTTTCTAATTAGTAACAGTCTGAAATACACATGGCAGAGGAGTTTCTCCCTACTTAGTCAAGAGCCCGTTCATTCACCTTTACCCCACTCCTCTTGGGCACTCACTTTGTGTCAGGTCCCCCTTCAAATTTTCATAAAACTCTACAGGTTAGGTGCTATTATTATCACCTTTTACAGAGAAAAACATTAAGGCACAGAAAGGTTAAGTCAACTCCCAACATCCTAAAAGCTGGGGAGTGGCAGAGCCAGACTCAATTCAGAGCACCATGTCTGTAACTACTCCAGTAGGCTGCCTCCTTGGTATCCAAAATGCCCACAACAGTTCCTTTTCCCTGATAAAAATGTAGAAATCTGATTGTTTCAGCGTTCATTTATTCATTCATTCAGTATGCTCTTTTAATTAAGTTTCTTTTATATGGCAGGGACTGTGCAAGATAGCAGGGTTCCAGTAATGAAGAAGACACGCATTGTATCTGCCCTCAAGGCAGCTATTGAGAAATTTTTATTCAAAAAACCCTAATATTAAAACATACCCAAATAATTAAATAAAACTTACCAAAGAAAGCCCTACAAAAAAAAAAGTAAGTAAGTAAGTAATTAAAGTCAGGATCATTGTTACAAGCCAGGGAGGACCCTGTGAAAGGATGGATATAGCAGAGGGCCCCATCCTGGTCTGGAGGACGAGGGAACACAGATCTCTGATGCTGCTGATGGGGCCCTTTGCTAGGGCTAATTTTAGCCATGGCATCTACAAAGGCAAAGTGGCCACTGGACTTGTTTCTATAACATCTGGATTCCTGATTCCAGCCCAGTAGAATTGTTCAGCCAATTGCTATTTTTTGTTCTTTAATAATATGAGATGTCTGCCAACAAAGCTTCAAAATGCCAACTTTCCTTCCACCTCCCCCTGGCTGTCTATGTATGCCTAGGTGTTGGGTAAGTTCCTATAAAAGTTTGATAAAGTAACATGTCATAAAATGCTTTCCCCAGCCCTAAAATCTCAAGTAGTTCTCTACCATCTAGCCTGGCTTCCCCCACTAGTTTGAAGTTTACCTAAAGCTCCTCCCTACCTAAGGATTTGAAAGTTTTAATATATAAATGCTTTAACATATTGTAATGCCCTGTTTTTCTCAGTGCTTTGTGAAACAGTGTTAATATTTCTAGCCATCAAGGTTTTATCTTAGTAACAGTCTGGTGACTAAAATAAAACTGATCTCTGATTAACTCAGGATCTTGGATCCTTCTACAAGATTTCTCAGGATATCAACATTTCTTAGATCTTGCCTCATTGTCTATATTTGGATGTGCAGATTAGGGCCCTTGGTGTGGAAAAGATAGTATAGTTTTAATAGATGACAGTGAGCAGACAGATTTACTGGATTTCTACTTTTCCTCCACCTTCCATCTCTCAGCAAGAAGAACTAGGTAGAAAGGACCGGGGGATATGTAAGAATCCCTAATTCAGAGCCCTCTTCCTCTGCAATCAGAGAACTCTGCTTTCATCTCTTTCAAATCTAGAACTTCCATGGAGAATTTCAATGTCAAGAAAGGTTGCCACTGCTTTCAGAGGTTAGACAACTACCAATACCTGATTGGAATTAGTTCAAGTATCCGAACTCAAATAAATTAAATCTTGGAGCGATCTAGGAATTTGCAATGTGATCTTTTCAGTCCAGAAGTCAACAATAGTAGACGACTAACAATCTTTCCTAAATCCCTTCCAACTTGAGATTCTATGACTCAATGAATCTGTTGTCAGCCTGGACCACTTACCTTGACGTTTCTTCAGTTAAAAAAAAAAAAAATCCCCACAAAGGCTGACTTTCTTAAAAGTTGTCCCTTCTAAAAGTACTGGGAAGAAAAAAATATGGCCTACTCACAGGTGCAATTTAGCAGTACTTACGGTCTAAAACCAGTATTGCTTCATATTAAAGAAACCCGAGTTACTATAAAGAAATGCTCTCTATAAATTCCAAGTACTGAATAATTATCCTCAAGCTTTCCAGTTGGTTTACTTTCCAAAGAGCCAATAAATATGTCCTAGGAGTCCTTGGCAAGCAAAGCACCAGCTCCTATCACATGGAAGAAAAACTCAGAGCAGAAACCAAGGAAATAAGCAGGAAAAACTAGCAAGAATGAAGTTGGTGATTTACCTGATAGGTTTAAACCTACCAACAAGAGGACAGATCAACTGAAGAGACCTCCCCCCCCAAAAAGAGGAGGAACCAAATCCGAAGTGCATTAGTGGGAAATAGAGAAGCGGAAGCTGTCCAGGATGTGGCGGGGAGGGGAAGAGAGGGTACAGCCCTTTTACGGTGTGATGGACCAAGCTTCTTCCCTCTGAGTGGATGTTATTACCCAGATCCACTCAGCAACACCGGACAGGGAGAATCCACTTCACCATTACAGTGAGAAGCTTGGTCAAACGTGTGAAGGTCGTGCTCAGGGTCATTCACAACTGCCCAAAGGGAATAAAAGACACACCTCCAGGGTGCTCCCGGGACGGTGGGGGAGGGGTGACTGAGTTTATGCAACAGGCCCAGGTACCTGCAACATACTGCTTGATTCGGGCAAAAAGGCACTAGCAGAAGGAAAATATGCAATAATTTTAGAAAGAGCAGGAGGTACCTGGGCTTGAGTGCTGCTCTCAGAGTGACAGTCAAATCCCCTGGGAAAAACACCATAGAATATTTGTGACTTATTCCTCCCCGCAACTTACTCCACACCCAGCGTTCTATAGGGCAGCAGGGGAGGACGGAGGTGATGAGAAGATGCCCTTCCAGCAACTTTGCAGTAGGGGTTCAGAGACAGAGAATTACTTATTGCTGTTGGAAGATTACTTGCACTTACTTGCTTATTCTTTGCCAAGGAAATGACCTGAAACAGTTGGACCTGGGAATCTAAATTGTAGAGCTCCCCTGATTCTAATGCACAGCAAGGTTTGGGAACCACGGCTTAGGAAACAGCTTTGACACTGGCACACGACTGTTAGGGACCCAAGTGGATGGGGCCAAGAAACAGTGAAAGGAAAGGAAATGATGCACCGTTCCAATGCTGTGCTTGCAGCCAAGTAAATTCTCTGCGCTGTTCAGCGACATGATTTAGAGGAAGACTGTCCTCTCCTTGATGTCACCTCAAAGAAGAACCATAGCACAGGATTCATGAGAAATGGTCATAAAGTTCTAGACTTAGCCCTGCAGCTGTGTAACCGCGTCACTTTGGGGCAATCCAGTTGACAGGGTCACAGAGGGCAGCTGAACCTAAAGGATTTGATTCCATGTCTCTCCAGCACTGACACGGATACACAACTTAGGAGAAAGAGCTCTCAATTCCAAGGATTGCTCAAAAAGCTGGTCTTTGGCAAAGTTGCTAAACGTATTTTCTGCGTTCTTCCCTCTGGTACTTCATTCCTTTCATCAGGTATGTAGTTCCTGACTCCCCAGGGCCTTCTAGAAGTGCCACCTGGCCCACTGGCTTCTAATGCCTTTACACACTTATGATCAACCCTCAAAGCCTTGATAATTCATCAAGTAATAATTGTTGAAAGGGGGGAGGAATAAATTAGGAGTTTGGGATTAACATATACACACTACTACATATAAAATAGATAACCAACAAGGACCTACTGTAGAGCACAGGGAACTCTACTCAATATTCTGTAATAACCTATAAGGGAAAAGCATCTGAAAAAGAATATGTGTGTGTGTGTGTGTGTGTGTGTATCACTGACTCACTTTGCTGTACACCTGAAACTAACACAGCATTGTAAATCAACTATATTTCATTTTTTTTTTAAATGGAGTACTATACAACCCCAGATTATCTAATCACATTTTTAAAAGTAACCAGTGAATTACTTATTTGGAACTTCCAAGTTTGTTAAAGCAAAATAGGAGGGAAGGTTTTCCCAAGTAAACTAATAGTACTTTTCAACACATCCGTTTGTTTGTTCCTAGGATCTTTCCAGATGATAGCTAATTCAAAATGGATAAAAGCAAATCAGATCTTAGTTATTAGCTATCTTTCCCCTCAAAAACCTGGAAGTTTCATGAAAGCAGGACTTTGCCTGTCTTGTCCCCCATGTATCCCTGGCAAAGTAGGCACTCCAATTTCCTATTTCTTCAATGAATTAATGAAAAGGTAATTTTTAACTATGAAATATAATTTGTGGGCTTTTATCCAGCAGATTCATCTTTTTAAAATTAGATTTCTACTTTGATTAATACTAAAAGAAATATGAATTCCTTAAGCACATTACTGGAGACGTAAGAGGTAAAGAAACCAGGGTAGAAAAAATATCTGGTTGTGGAAAATCATGAGGTCATTACACTTCAGTAACATCATCAATTCTTTTTCATTGTTTTAACAATTAAGTACCTGCTTTTTTGTCTAAATGCTAACATTCTAGAGGTTCCTAAAAAAAATTAAGATGAATAGTTAGATGAATTCTATTAGTATAACCTGATACATTCTACAGGTTTTAAAGAAAAACTATGATCGCCAATATACTTGGTTTCCATTATTCATCATATGTGGAACCATCAAACTCTTTAGCCTCCCTCAAGCTCAGTTTTCTCATCTATAAAGATGAAGGACAGTATTTCCCTCAGAGGCCAGAGGTAAGGAAGCTTACATGAGACTGTCTATACAGTATTTAGCACAGTACTGCCTTTCAATTAATAATGATGCTTATTTGTACTAAAGTACTTGAAATGTATTTTATTTCAGTTTTTCGGATTCTGGTTTCAAGGGAGTTTCTCTGGATCTGTTTATTTACTAAAACTGTCTCAAGAAAACATCGCATGTACTGTAGACACTGATTGATCCAGAGTAAATATGGCTATATTCTATCACCTCATTTCGTGGCTATGACTCTCTGTAGCAACATTGTGAGACTTCACGTCATTTTACTAAACTAGTGCAAAAGACACACTTCTGGGCTTCCCTGGTGGCGCAGTGGTTGAGAGTTCGCCTGTAGATGCAGGGGACGCGGGTTCGTGCCCCGGTCCGGGAGGATCCCACATGCCGCGGAGCGGCTGGGCCCGTGAGCCATGGCCGCTGAGTCTGCGCGTCCGGAGCCTGTGCTCCGCAACGGGAGAGGCCACAACAGTGAGAGGCCCACGTACCGAAAAAAAAAAAGACACACTTCTGCCTGTAAATTCTGTTTGCAAACTCTGTGAAGAAAAGACAGCTATTCCCAGAACATTTCCCGTCCTCCTCCTGCTTCCTCCTCACAGAGGAAAATAGAAGCAATGGCTCTGAATCACCAAAGTGAAGACTGGTTCACAGCCTCCCTTCTCGAGCCTCAATTGTTTTGCTCTTTCAAAGCAACACTGCTTCAGAATAAGCCACTTCTCACATGTGAGGGCTTAGAAGTCTGGAGTGCTTCAGAAGTCAGCTCTATTAATTACAGACAACCTCAATGGCAGTTTTTGCTTTCTTTTTCCCTTTTGATGTATTAAACTGGCTGGCAGAAATTAAATTAATGCAGAAAGGAATGGCTGAATATCTCCAAATTAAATCAGCTGTTAAAGAATGCCTGGAATATGATTTTTTGTTGTTGCTAATGCTGGACTACAAACCTACAAAGTAGACTCCCTTGTTATTTAAGAGGACAAAAGACATTAATATTATACAACTGCATAGGCCTTTCCATAAAAGTCCCATGTGACTGGTTTATATTATAAGAAGAAAATGCATAGATGCCAAAAATAGGAAACTATCCCTTCAGTGTTAACATACCAGTTTGTATCAGTAAATAAGAAAAAAAAATGAGTATTTTAGGATTCATCTGTAAAATAAGAATTTTAAATGTCATGTAACTGCTTTATATTAAAATCAAAAACACTCAGGTACTAAAAATAGAAAAAGTTCTTACAGAGTTTAAATATCAGTTTGTATCCAGAAACAGTAAGAAGTGGATGTTTTAGGATTCATCCATCAAACAGGAATCTAAAATGTCCATAGTGGAGAGAACAATGACCTTTTTTTCATGAAAAGGATAATAACAAAGTTCAATTCCTAACGTTTATAAATTTGAAAAACTTTTAGGAGCAGAAGAGATCATAGGTATCCAGTCTTTAATTATTCTACTGCAGGCACATAAAATGTAACCCTCCAAGACAGACGAAAATCTATTCTATCCTGTACCAGGATTATGATTTGCCATCGGGTAGGAATATCTGTTGTTATTTGCAAAGGTGGCATTTCATTACATAATTAATACTGAATTTATTTATTTATTTACTGAATAATACTTTAAATATTTTAAAATAATAATTTATTTACTGAATATTACTTTTCTTGATTGTGAAGTCCCTCCAGCTCTCTCCAATCCTTCCATGTATGTAAGGTGAGAGTTTCCATTAAACCCAAGAGGGCTGGCTGCTAGCGCTCCAGGTTTTTATAAGGTGTTTCCACTGCTTTTAAATCTGTTTCATCATAATGACACTGTCTTTTGATTTCACTCTTGCATATGAAACTGAAGGAGGGAAGATGAAGTTCTTCGTTACTGTAATTCGAGTATCCATCTTTTCCAGTAGACTCAGTCTACACACACAAAAGCCAAGAAGCCTCTTAAAAGAATGTGATTTATGAACTTGTAAAACCCAAGAAGTCAATCAATATGTAATGAAGTAAAGAGAAAGAGAAAGAAGAGCAGGCAGGTGTGACAGAACGCTCGGTCGATGGCAATTACTGGCATGTCTGGATTGAAAGCATTCAGTTCGCTTACGAAGACCTCCAATTCTGATAAACACTGATTGATGAGTGAGAGACACATTTCGGATTACTCGTGCCTCTGCGTTTTCACTTCTCCTGAAAGTTACAGGTGGTGGCTCTGTACTTACAAACACACGCTGCCTTGTTACAGTCTCCCATTCCCCCTTCCCGTTAATCATTTTCATCTCAGTTATTCCCTGCAAGTTCATTTGAGCTTGTTTCCAGAATGACGTAGTTGTCAAAACGTTCCCATATTTTGTGAGCTAAATGCAGATACTTTAACTTACTTTTAAATCACAAATAAGCCTTCTAAAATGCCTATCACACCTTCAAATTCAGTCTGAAAATGCTAAAGTGCTTAAATCTAGATGACCAATTAGTGATGGAGCACAGAATTCGGATTTTAGAATATTCGAGTCTAGCCCCTCACTAGGTCCCTAATTAGTTCCATGTTCCTGGGCAATTTATTAGCCCTCTCGGAACCTCGGTCCATTTGTAAAGAAAGAAGATTAAATCAGATTCACTCTCAAGTTTTTTCCAGCCCTAAGACTCCATGGTTTTTACATCTTTTCAGGATCACTGATGGAGCTATGGTGCTACAATTTATTCTATCTCTTAGGAATTGTCTATCTAGTACAGGTTATTTATTCAAACACCAAACTCTATACCTCACTAAAATGTATGTGGAAATGTCATTGTCATGTAGTCAGTTTTGAGATTGGATGTTGGTCTGCCAAAGTACAATCACCATCAGTGGTTCTTCTTTCTCTTTTTTCCAATATATATTATTTCCCCCAATGACAAAAGACATAAAGTTGGGATAGAGTTTTTGAAAGAAAATTTTATATTTATTTTTCATGTTTCAGTTCTGAAAATACCGATGGATGTCAAGTGCAGGGTAAAATTTTCTGCACAGATTTAGTCAAAAGGAAATCTTTTATACGTTCCAGCAAAACAGATAGGGTATTCATAACATCTGACAGCTATTCTAATAATCTTTCCCCAACATTCATTTACCTTTCATATTCATGTCTTTCCTTTGGCAATTCCAAACTGGAGGGAAAATATGCAAAGGGTAATGCCATCTGTATGAGATATGAAATCTAGTGTGAGATGTTATGATTCAAATATTAAAAAATGATACACTCTTTCAATTCATTTTCCCAGATTTTTCAACTGATACATGAGAGCATGAGATATAAATCAAGCCATTCTTGTAAAAGAAAAAAAAAAGCTTCAAAAACAAAGACAAATTCAAAACATAGTCCTCTTTTCTGTAGGTGAAAGAAAATGGTTGTATAGAAAAAGAAAGAGAGGAAAAAGGAAGGACTGGGGCAATGGGGAGATACTCCTTTTGAAGCATGAATCCTCTGTGGTGACACCATTTAACCATTTCTTTTAAGCCCTTCTTAAATGTTCATTTAAATGTTATTTTTCTTAGTTCATTAAAGTTATCATACATGAGCTTGCATTTTTTACTAGAAAGTATCCATTTCCTTTTTAGAAGGTAATTTGCAACCAAAAGCTGGAAAATAAAAGACAAGTGAGCCCAAATATTTTACAACAGACAGACTTCCTCAAAGAAGTCAGCAACAATACAGACTCGAAGGTACCAGCAAATGTTCAATGATGCCCAACAACTAGTACGACTTGGTAGGGAGAAAAACTTGCTCTCTCTTTTATAGAGGGAATTGGAAAATAGCTTCCTTCCAATTTGCAAGGAACCGTCACAGAAGTTCAAGTTACCAACAGAGAGGTACCCTACTTGTCTATAATCTTTCTTCATGCTTCTGCCAGGGGAGAAAAATGAGGAAAGAAAGAGGGAAAATGTGTGGTCAGTTGCTTCAGTGGTCACAGAAGAGATACATCATGCCAGGCAATGGCAGAAGCAGACCAAAAGAGCAAGAACTGGGGAGCCCCACAAAAAGCAAAACAAGACAGTTTTGAGGCTCCTCCAGGTAGAAGAAGAGGCAGGTCCCCTGCTGTGCCAAGAGCTTCCTCCTCTCCTGCCATGACTTAAGTAACTTCAAGATCTACCTTGCTAACCTACCCAACCTACTCCCCTCAATTCCTGAACACACCCCCTCAACTCGACTTCAGAGCCTAATTCCGCAGCCACAGCCCAGGCCCTTGGAATTGCCACATCTCTGAGATCACTAAGAAATCCCAACATCTCTCATAATTTCCAATCCTCCTCAACCCCCTTACATCTCCCTCTAAACCTGCTCTTCTTCATCTTTACCAAGACTTCAGCCTATGACACGGGTACCACTCTTGGTTTCCTTTGCTTCTCCACTTCGTTCTCCTTCATATTCCCATTCATGGGCATCTCCAATTCTATCGCCTCATGTCTTTCTGACCAACACCTCCTGACAAACTGCAATTCTGAATAACCCTCCATCTGTTACATGTTCTACATTTTCCAGGCAGCTACAGACTACAGGAAAGTTCCGTACATCAGGGCGACATATGAATGCTCATAAAGGAGCTTAAACCCCAGCAGAGTCCTCAGTGCTACCTGGTATGCATAGTACTTACCTTTGGTATACTCTCTGCCTCACTGCCTACTCCAAACCATCAATGCTTTCCTTAAGATCCCTACTTTTCCCATAATCTCTTCACTCTAGCCTAGCTTCCAACCTTTCCAAGGAAACAAAGGCTATGGGTTGGGAAGTCTCTTACCTTCCTTCCTCGAAATGGAGTGATGCTCATCTGCTCTTGTCCTAACAGGAAGTATTATCCTTCTCCGGACCAAGGGCAATTTCTGCAGGCTCTCTTAATCCCCCTTCCTGCCCTGTTTCTTTTGAGGACTTTCCACCATTAATGATCTCTTCTCTCTTGTATTTTCTTCTGCTCCCTATTCACGACCTGCTGCACAACCTGTGTGGAACCATCTTCTTAGGAGACCATGTGTTTGCAGCCCAGGCTCCTGCTTCTACTGGCCCTTTCCTCTCTGCCTATAAACATACTTGTTTTCCTCTTATCCTCATAAGAACCTTCTCGGACCCAATTTTCTCCTTAAGCGTTAGCCTCGAACCCCTCCTTTTTCTCACTGCCAAATTTCCTGAAAGAGGATTCAAAATTTGTTGCCTCCACCTCTTCCTTCACTTCAGCCCACTTCCATCTGGCGGGCATCCCTCTCTCCACTACTCTATTCAAACGACTCAGTCAACAGTGGTCATTACATCCTAACTGCCAAATCCAATGGCCTCTTTCAGCATTCATCCCCTCCCACATCCTTAACTGCTCTGAGACAATAGATGAGGGTGATTGCTTGGCTTTGGGGATACTCCCCTGGGTCTTCTACCATGGCTCAGATCACTCTTCCTCTGTTTCCTTTTCTTCTGCCCAATTTTTAAACCTGGATGTCTTCAACAGTCACCTTTTTTTTTCACCCTAGAGCAGGGCCTGCAAACTGAAGCTGACCCAGGAGTCCAATCAGGCCAGTCTCCTGGTTTTGCAAATAAAGTTTGATTGAAACATTGCCACACCCCATTTATTTACATACCACCTGTGGCTGCTTTCAAGCTGCAAAGGCAGAGTTGAGTAATCATAATAGAGACAGTACAGCATACAAAGCCTAAAAAAATATTTACTATCTGGTCTTTTACAAAAAAGGTTTGCAGATCCACCTCTAGAGAGTCTACACTGTAGCTCCCAAAGCGTGGTCCCAGAAGAGTAGCACTGACATAAACTGGAAACCTGTAGGATAAGCAGTCCTTGAACCCCACCACAAGTTTACAAAATCATAAATTATGGAGCGAGGCACAGGAATCTATGTGTGACAAACCCTCCCAAGTGATTCTGACGCTCAGTGCAGGTTAAGAACCTTAGGTCAACACAATGACCCTGGACAATCTGCAGGGCTTCAAGTACCACCCGTGCATGTGATGGTGACTCTTGAATCAAGCTCTGCTATGCTCTAAGTTACTATTTTCAACTAACTCCTGGATATTTCCTCTTGGAGGCTCATTCAGTCATTCAACAAACCCTTTCTCAATACCCTATATAGGATGAGCTGTGATCTGTGCAGGAGTTGGGTGGACAGACAAAAATACGTCTCATGCAATATTGGAGATATATTTATGCTAAAGACTTGTTGGTTGTTCAAATTCAAATTTAACTTGAGATCTGTCTTTTTATTTATTTATTTATTTATTTTTATTTTTTATTTTTTTTTTTGCGGTATGCGGGCCTCTCACTGTTGTGGCCTCTCCCGTCGTGGAGCACAGGCTCCGGACGTGCAGGCTCAGCGGCCATGGCTCACGGGCCCAGCCGCTCCGCAGCATATGGGATCTTCCCGGACCGGGGCACGAACCCGTATCCTCTGCATCGGCAGGCGGACTCTCAACCACTGCGCCACCAGGGAAGCCCGAGAACTGTCTTTTTATTTACTCTCCCTAGCAATCCTATGCGGGAGCTATAAAGTGAACATAAAAGAGCTTTTACTCAAGAGTAGTGTGGAGTTCAATCAGGGAGCCGATGATATAAATACAGTACAAAATAATATGATTACCTCAAAATCTCACATTTCAAAAATCTCCTCCCCTTTTCCTACGTCAGTTAATAGCTGCAAGGTCTTTTGGGGCTACGCTACTTCAAAGACCTCTTCTAAATACCCCAAAAAGAGATTCTGACCCTAGAGTTGAGGGAAAAGTTGTAAGGCAGAGAGGAGCATTCTAATCAAGTGTGTGTATTAGAAAAGGGTTGCCATATGAATCACAATGGAATGATAAGAAAGGCATTAAATTTATTTGGGTGCCCATTTCTTTAAACTCTGACCTTAATCCATTGTTATATATAATGCGCAGTAACAGAGTTGATATTTACTATTTTAAGGCATTTTAACAAAGATTGGATCCATAGTTTAAAAAATCATGCCCAGTGAAAAGTTCATGATTTGGAATCTGGATCTAAAATTCAAGTCCTTGGCTTAGGGTTCAGACCACAAACCAAAGCCTTGTGGCTCACCTGGTAGCATTTTACCCTATTAGCAGGCCAAGGACCCAGGAAGACCTCTTTAACGTTGGGTTTGCAAACACTGATGACAACAGTGATGTAGAGCAGTCTATCAACCAGCATCTTTTGCAATAAGAAAGTCGATTTCTAAAACAATGTATTGGGTAGGATGCAAAATGTTTGACCTACTAATTTTCAATTTTCTGACAGCTTTCTACTGAGAAAAAAAAGGACAATTTCCTAAAACAGAGAGCAAGGTAATTTTTTTAAAAAAATCAGGGCTTCCAGCAAAGAACATTTCCATCTAACTCTGAGCAAACTCATGTTTAAAACTTTCCTCCAAGGCCCCAGAAGAAAACTTACAACTGTGATAATTCACCCACGCCTGAAAGCATTCCACTGAATCATCTGTGTTATAGGAAACAATGACAGCAGAGACAAACGATATTCAGACTTTATCTCATTTTAGCCTCTACATTCTCTAACTTTGTCTCCTCTTTTCATTTTAATCAATATTGGTTGATTTCAGTTCAACAGGTCACACACTCAACATCTGGTTTAGGTGGAAAACTGAAGACCATAGAGAAGGGGCAGCTGCCTGCCAGGCCCCAAGATAATCTGCAAACCAAATATAATTATTCCTGGATTTTAATATTTCTAACATCGCTTTGGTAAATTCAAATTTACAACTCATAAATTATATTTGTCTCTTTACAAAAGAATAACTTGGAGGGCTTCTTTACATGAAAAGATTTCACAACAATTAAAAAAAACACCTCTGAAGATGACATATTCTGTTTCCTAGAATGCACCTACTATATAAGATTTCCTTCTAATTGTTCATTGAATAAAGAAGAATTGCCAGGATAGATTAGGAGCATCAAGTTGAGAAATTTGACTCTTCAAGTGTTAGTTATTGGGTAACTGGCCACCCTCAGTTCCTGTATCAGGATGCTCCAGCATTGAACAGGGAGTCCTGCTTTCAGAGGTGTCCATAAGAGACAGATAAGAAATCAATTCCCAGGTGAGCTCAGAGAAAACACTTCTGTGCCTAAACTAGCAGAGAACAGCCACTGCAGCAATACCACGTCTTATTCCTTGATGGTTACTGGTAGGCCTTATCTCACCCCCATACCTTAAATTCCTCGAAGTCAAGAACAGTGTTAAATTTATCTCCCTGGCCCTCCCAGCACCCAGCAAGATGCAGAGTATAACAGCATCTCCATGAATGTTTATGATCCAGTAAAGACGAGAATAGGAGGTGGGAAACCACAGAGAAGGGTGATTCTAAGCTTTCACTCTAATGTTGCACTTAACTGGCCCTTGAAATATTGTTCCACTATTTTAACTACTAGTAGTTTTCTACTGCCCTTGATCAAAATCATGAAGGCGTAATGCCGCTCTCAGCAGAATTCAAGATAACCTGTCATTATCAGATGTCTGAGCAGTCCTTCACACCAGTAGGCAGTCAGATATGACACTCTGAAAGGTACTGGTTTATAAGAGGCCAAAGAAGCTTTTAAAAAAAATTTTTGGATTTGATTAAATACCTTAATCCAGAGATGCCTATTTAATCCACAAAAAGGGTCAAATCCTCATTCTGTAATTCTCCATGTGAAACACAGAGTTGTTCCAATCACCCCTCTCATCAATGTCAACATTTTAATTCTTAATGTGTAGGGGACCGTGGTGTAAGATAAATGTTCTTCTCCAGAGTGCCTAAGCCTTCTTACACCAAGTACAAGGCGTGCTTTCTTGGTGTTAGCAGTTATTTTACCCAAATTCTCAGAACTAACTCAGTGTTTACACAGCTCCGTATCTGCTTTTGTGTAAAGAAAATCCACTACACTGAAATAATCACTAAGAGAATAATCACATAATGAATCAACAATTTAAAATATGGCCAGTTGCTCAAACTGCAAAATGCTCATTCAAAACTGGAATTATAAGACAAGTGGATCTTACTTTTATAATCATACTATAAACAAATCATACTAGCAAATTAAAAACACCCTTTAACCAAGCAAATGGAACACCAGCAATAATCTGTACTCATTAAAGGTAGTTGGTTCTTACTGAATTAAAACCAGATTCCACCACTTACAGCAACTACTTACTATTAACACATCTGCTAAATCAGATGAAATCAAGTTTGAACTGTGGACAATTAATTTTAAAGTAAGTATTATGTGAACATTTACCAGCCCAGACACACATTTTTCTACAGAATATTTGTAAGAACTTGTCAAAGATGCAAGTGAATAAAACATCTATCTAAATGCATAGTATTTAGCAATGATAAAAATACTTGAAACAGCAAAGGAAACATCACAAATGAGCTTTCCCAATACTGTCTTGGCATACAAACAAGTGTATCTTGCAACTAGGAGTACTGGGTTTCCTGAGGTACCCACAGTCTGAGAAGCAGAGCAGAGATGCAAAGAGGTCCCTAAAATGCAAACATCCACTAAAGAAGGAGCTGTTGAACTCAGCAGACTCAAATAGCAGGTTCAAAGCCAACAAAGAGTTAAACACCTAGGCCAGCTCAGTAATGAATGCTTAGTAAGTTGGGCCAACGAATATCAAGTAGATACCGGGGCTAGAGCAACTGCTAAAGGGATGACCTCCTTGAATCTCATTTGCATAGCAATGAGATGTCACAAAGGCATTAAGTCTGCAACTGCAATGCTGTTTCTAATCCATGCTTTATTTTGTTGTGACATTTAGCAAAGTGCTTTTTAAAGTAAAACAGAAAAGATTCCAGCAATGCAAGGCTGGGTGTGGGGGGAACATGTATGGATTATAAAACAGACTGGAAAACAGCTATGCAAAGAGCTACTGAGCAAAACCAGCTGAAAAGAACACTAAAATAATAACTCTCAAGGATATTTCCAAAATGAGACCAGGTAAGTAAGTTGCTGGCTTTTGTCAACTGATATATGTTACTTGGGCCAAGAATAATGCATGTCTACTCACAACAGACAAAACAATATGTCAATAAAATGAGCCAAACTCTCTCGAAGTGTATCTGTTACAGCCTTATGAGGCTGTTGCCTGTAATGATGCAAAAACCTTCAATTACAGTTTGGGTTTGGTTTTGTTTTGTTTCGTCTTAGTTTGTTTTAAAGAATTGTGCTTGCAAGTATTATTATCATTAGCTACTACTAAGGGAGATTGAGGGAGATTGAGGGCTTTTTGCTCTACTATTGAGGAATGCGACTTCTTTTTAATACACTGGATTAAATTACACATACAGCCAAGGCTGCAAAAGAACAACGGAAAAAAAAAAGCATTGAAGTCAAGCTTTTGTGTGAAAGCAGTTACAAACTGAAAAGGCATTCAACAAAATCTTGAATATTCAAGCTCTACCTATACTGAAAGAAAAATACTTCCAAACTTCAAATGTCACAAGTTCATTTCTCTCTCAGAATCTTATGCATTAAATTCAAACCCAGTCACAGTGCAATTAAAGGAAAACAAAACAAAACAAAAATCTCCTCCATGATGCCTTAAACATGCAACTTACCCAGTTACAGTTGTTTCACTGCAGTAATTACCAAAGAACATAAAGAGTTGTACTCATTTCTGTCATAAACACAGGCAAAATGAGAGTGAAGTTTTAGCTGCCTGTTACTAAAATTCCTGAACCACATTTCCAAAGGCATAAAAAATAACTCTCTCACTTTGTGAATTTGACAGAACCTCAAGTTATTCACCAGACCATATGAATCTACTCTGGGCAATGAAATTAATATTTCAGTAGGTCTTCGTCCAAGAAACAGGAAGCCTTTTAGTAATGACCTTGGACCGGATAATAAGAAAGGTAAGAAGTGGGGTGGGGTGAGGGGGGGGGCTCGAAAGCCAGAGGGAAATTGTGATTCAAAGAGTTTTATGCAGATAAAGCCCCTAATCAAGCTAATATATTTTTCTCCATTTTTATCTTCCATCTTTTTATTTACATTCAGCTGAGATATCAAAATCAGAAAACAGCAGATTTCCCACTTCTTGATCCAACCTGTCCTGTGCAAGCACAGCCATGGATAACTGTAGGACAGTCACTTGGAACCTAACAGCCCAACTCCCAGGAGTAAAATGAACTCAGACCAGCCCAACAGTTCTGAAGTTAGTTCCAGCAAGGTTGCAACAACCCACATTTATGGGCATTGGTTAACTTTTCCATTTCCTTTTGTGTTGTTATGTTATCCCAGAAGGGAAAAGTAATTTCCAAGAGGGAACATCTATACTCTTCCCATGACCCTCTGGAGGGACTCAGTTTGCTTCCTGCTGACCTGGGTTGCATACTCAAGTTTTAGAAAATCAAACCAGATTTGCCACGCACTGGCAGGTGTTTTAAGGGATACTGCAGTCTGGAGAAGGATGCCTCTGCAGGATTACTAGATGGTCGCTATAACTATGAGTGAGGCTGAGGACAGGCCAGGAACTGAGAACTTCACCAAGGAGAAAAACAACTGGTAGCCCAGCAGAGGGGTAAACAGAACAGGTTGTAAAGTTAGATAAAGCGGAATTTGAATCCTGATTCTGACACCTCCGAAAGTATGTCACCTCGGGCAAGTCACTTGTCAAGTGTGCCTCAAGTTCTTCATCTGTAGAGAAAATAATAGTACCTGTCTCATAGAGTTGTTGGTGGATAAATGAGATAATATGTGTAAATCTCTCATCAATGTTAGTTGTTGTAAAAAAATGTAAAAATGAATGACAAATTATAAATGGTAAAGTTCTAAACAAATGCAAGTTCTTATTGATATTGTCAGGAATCACTTTCTAATAGTCTTCTACCAATAAGTGCCTGCTGATCAGCAGAAGTTTGGGAATATTCTTTTTTTCAAGGATTCTTAATTCACATTCTTTTCTCAAGTATCTCCTTTAAGTTTTATCACCCATACAGTAAAACTAGGATAAAATGCCATTTATGACTAACCAATTAATCATATGCACAGTAATTGTTATTGGCGTCATTATTATTTTTCAAATAATACAGCAAAGTATGGTTCTGTGCGTACTTCTCAAACTTGGATTAACAGCAGTTACATCAGAGTACTTAAAGCTCCAGATAAACAAGATGAAATCATGGGGAGTTTTGGCACCTTCCTCATCTCTAATAGCCCCATGCCGCTGCAAATAAGCATCCAATCTAAGTAAAAAACCACACTTGAAACGGGAACAAAATTTCAAGACAGGTTCCCCAGTCCCTTTTCCAACCAAATTGCCACCTCTGATTCTCTCTTCATGGAATTCCCAGAAAAGTCCCAGAGGATACATCTGGAGCAACTTTAGGTGGGTCCATTATAATGAAAGACTTGGGGCAGAAAAATTAAGCACTTTGATAATCAAGTAATTTAAAATATTATTTCACATTCAACCAAACACATTATGGAACAGACTGTAAAATTCCCATAAGTGTTTGTAGAAAAATACTCAGCCTTCAAAGAAATCTGACTGATGCTTATAGCCTATCTTTGGGCTTCACCACCAAGCTCTGACAGTATGAGACCAACCTCCTCTTCCGGTATGGGGATTTGTGTGGCTCTATTTGAGAAGCCCTGGTTGTCGACAAGAGCTGTAGGTTCAAATCCCTATCCTGCCAACTAAGGTCTGTGACCTTGGTTCAATTCCTAACCATTATTTGTCACCTATGAAATGATAATGCTAACAACCACCTCCCAGAACACAGTTGATGCTGAAACAAAAGCACATATGCAAAGAGCCTGATGTAGTAAATGCTCAATAAATCTTAGCCATTTTCTTCTTCTATCCCCTATTCCCCTTTTCCTCGTTATTCAGGATCTCAGATCTTAATGATGCTTGGAACTCCACCAAACATCATCTATAAGTTCTCTCAAAAATGCTAAATCCTTCCAGCATCCAAACCTATACAACATCCCATTCATTCATCCATCCAGCAGATATTCATTGTGCATCTATTTTGTGGCAGACACTGCCGATGAGTGAAAGGGCGAGGAGGCAAGAAAGGGTGTGCAAATATACTACTCAGGTCATCATTTCAGAGATGAAGTGTTTTCCGTGACATCAAATGACTGCGAAGCCTTCTCAGTTGTAAAGAAGGAGGGAAGCAAGGACAAAACATGCTGAAATTCCAGGTAATTCCAGTGAAGTTTAATGTTCTCTCCAGTGTTCACTAGGATACTGGGGTCCCAATCCAGTTCTCATCAGGGATATTAATAATAACCAAAAGCTATCAGTAGGGCCAAGAAAAAGAAATGAAAAACCCCCAGACCCAAACAAAGAAGAAGGCTTCCTGCAGCAAAGAGCCACCAAGGAGAAACTGCTGGAACTTGATCACCTGTGCTTCATCTACACAGTCTGCCCATTTACTGCTGATGGCAGCAGTAACAGCTATCACACCATTCAGACTCATTGCTCACAGACTGCTCCAGCCTGCCCAGAAATCTGCATGGAAGCAAAGGATCAAAATGCCTTTTCATCTAAACAACTGTGAATTAACTCTCTGCCTTTTTAATTACTCTCAATTACTTTCCCACTATTTATAAAGATTTTTTTTTTTTTGCACAACAAAATCCAACTCTAATCAATATATGCAGTATATCCCAGCTGATTAGGGTAATTCTTACTCCACCATGATGCTGGAGTTGCGCCAGCCTTACCTAGCACACAATTAAATGTCTGCTAGTGCCTGCTGCTACCCAGCAGGCCTCATGAGTTAATAGGGAAAAAACAGGATTCACATTTGCCTCTACCAGCCCCTAAGTGCCCTCGCTCCCTCTCATCTGCTTGTAGACACGTACAAAGCGTGCCTGGAGAAATAAAGGCCTTGCACAATTCACACAAACCTAAAAGGCACCGGAGCATCGGAAAAGGATGTCTGAAGTCTAACTCATCATCTTTTCATTACAGAGAATGAAATGAAATGAAACCCTTCCAGAAATAAGCTATCATTCTTCCCACCCCCCTATTCCAATATGCACTTGTAAGCACATTCTAAGTACAGAAAAGACATGGCTATCTAGACTCACCTAAATCCAATATTATGAATTATGTTCAGTGTACCTTCAAGCCAATTTTCAATAAACACAAATCACTTAATAAGAAATTAAGAGCATTACACATTTCTCACGCTCCCATGCATTCAGCATTAATGAGATTTTGTTTGTTAAGCTCACAGAACGACAAAGTGTCTAAAAGACAGACACGGCCTTTTCCAATTTCCATTCATTCAAGAAATAGTTATTGAACATTTTGTGTAATATGACATTCCCAAGACACACACCTGTTCACATGTCGATTTCACTGGCCTGCCCCTCAAATAATGCTTTAGTGCAGTGTAATTGAAAAAAAAAAAAAAAACAAGATACTTGGAATTTTACAAGACTTGCTTTTAATTTATTCTATTACTAACTGCCAGGTAACTCTGTGCATTCATTTATACACACAAGCTTTACTACATGCCAGACACTGTAAATTTGTCCCTTAAAGCAGGATTCTCTTGCCCACAATGGTCAGAACTGGGTAAGAAATACCCCTGGGAACCTCTGCGTCTTCGTACCCACTGGAATGGTACATTGATTGTAATTTAGTGTAACAAGAGTTACAGCAAAGGTGTTTACAAATAATTCAATTTTTAAATATAAATTTAAAAGGCTTCAAAGTTTCTTATAATAACAACATTCTTACATATGCATTCTATGCTTTCCTGAGAAGAAAAGACTCAGTACTGAGATGTGCTCCCCACTCCCAGTAAATCTGACCTTTGACTGTGAACATCCATCCAACGTGCATGTGTATGTACCCTTAGGTTAATAATTCCTCTATCAGAACCTCCTGGAAAACAAAGTGGTGCTACTAAAAGGTAACAAATATTTGGATGTACCCAACATGCCTTCTTGGTGTCTTCACCACACTGGCTGAGAACTTATGGGAAAGATCCACAGCTTTGACAGACCAGCCAATCAAGAACCTGGGTGTGCATGCCTGGAGGGTCTTTTGTTCAACTAGAAAATGAGGACCTCGAATATACTACAGTCGTCCTTCAGTATCCATGGAGGATTGGCTCCAGGGTCCCCCTTGGGAACCAAAATCCACGGATGCTCAAATCCTTTATATAAAATGGCATAGTATTTGCATATAACCTACACACCATCCTCCCAAATACTTTAAATCATCTTCTAGATTACTTATAATACCTAATACAATGTAAATGCTATGTAAATAATTATAAATTCAACGTAAATGCTACATAAATAGTTGCTAGCGTGGCAAAATCAAATTTTGCTTTTTGAAACCACTTGGATATTTTTTTTTAATATTTTCGATCTGTGGTTGGTTGAATCCACAGACACAAAACCCGTGGATATAGAGGGCCAATTGTATATCCCACCAGTACCAGTATCATAAGAAGTCCTAATATCTCAGGGATATTTTTCAATGTTTGGTCTTAGATGTTCCATTGTGAAAGTCAATAATATACTATTCAAGTTAAACATCAACAAATATGGTCATTCAGTTTTAAATATTAAACACTGGTAAGATCCAGCAGTAATAAGAATGGGGGATCAAAGATTTATGTTATTTCACTGAGCCCAGGGAATGATGGTCTATAGGAAGGAAAAGACACCAACAAAGGAAAGTTCATTACAAGATGGAATTAGGTGCCATGATAGTAACACAAATTGTAGTGGGCAACCGCATGTAGAAATATCAGCAAACAAAGGATGTTGCAGCTATCAGCCACTACAGCTGCCCCCAAAGGTGAGCCTTGAGGGAACTCAGGATGGAAAGAGAATGCCTGCCATCAGGCTACCAGACACTGCAGCCACCCCCGTGGTGCACCCTGAGAAAACTCAGGATGAGAAAGCACAGGACACTGGCCCCAGATAGCTGAGGTGCATATCAAAGGAGTGATTTCAGTGAGCCCAGACTCTTGCATCTTCCCCTACAAAAGCGTTAAATTCCTTTACTTGAGATGTCTGGTTTTCTTTTATCAACAGTAATCTTGTGACGTTCCTACTACCTGGTCTTTGTTGCAAAAAATCCTATATATCCTGGCTCTTCCCTTGCCTCTTCAGAGCAGTCCCTCAGAACTATCTAAGATGCTGTGTCCTGGGGCTTAAGTCCTCACTTTTGTCCACCAAATAAAACAACTCTCAACTTTTAGGTTGTGCACTTCTTTCAGTCGACATCACAAAGGAGCGGATATCTTCAGAGGTGTAATTCTGGGTTGCACTGGGCTGGCCCTACTGCCCAGAAATTCTCAAGCTTTATAACATTTCCTCAGTCTCCACAAATGACATGGATGTTCCCGTCCTCTCTAACTCCAGGCGTGTCTTCCCCATTTAGCTTCCCCTCTGATGCTTCTCTTGAAAGCAGTGCAGAGGGAGAAGGACAAACTAACTTTCAGTTCATCACATATTTAAAAGAAAATATATTTTCCATAGGTATACACTCTTGCTTCTTTTTAAGAGAGCTGATATACAAACATTGAAAGTTGAAAAACAGATAAATTAAGGAGAAACAAAATATTCTTTACTTTATAAAAGAATGTGCCACAGGATCTGCTTAAATAGTGAGTTTTCCCTAATTGAATGCAGTTAAAATGTGATTTGCTTGGAAAAATGGAACTTACACTCACATTTAAAAACATATCTATTGGATAAGAGCAATCTAGGCTTATTCACTTTGATTATTATAATAACCACTGATGAGCTGTATTGTATGGAAGTGGCAAATGTTATAAAAATACCTGTATTTCCCTCTCTCTCTTTGGAGAGGAAGTATAATATGTTATTAATCCTACCTACTTAACAGAAATAGAGAGAGTATAAATTGAACAGACTGTATGTGCTGCTGAATACAACTTGGGAATAAAGTCATTAATGCAAATAATTACACATACAAAATCTGTGCTTCCAAAGTAAAAGAAGATTATCTAATGATTGGATAATTCAAGGAGATCTAGGAAATTGATTTGGCAAGGTAGTATGTTTTTGTCTTATATTTCCCAATCAATTGCCTAGACTGCATAATTTCCTCACTGTGGTCATTGTCTTCTGAATATAAATGGAAGGCATATTGTCCCCTTGTTAATGCAGGCACTTCCAAGTAGATGATGTCACTTCATCTCAATAAAAGATGCTGGTGCCATCTTTCTGACTTTGGGTACCACAGGCATTTTGTCCTTTTCTGGGCCTATCTAGGTAAACAAGAGCCAATTGACAAAGCTAACCTTTGAAGGGTCAGGCACCACATTTGTTTAATATGCTCCATGCAAAATCAGTACAAGGTAATAAGAGCACTCAATACATTTTTGCCAACAATGACACACAGATTTGAAGAACCCAGCACCGGCCCTCAGAAAGGCTAACAATGTAATGTGTACTAAGTACTCCCAGACTGTGAATGATCTGCTATGTCTACAGGAAAGATGAAATGCCAGATTACATTAAACTGCTGCTAGTTAGAGAACATACCTATGAAGACAGGAAATTAAGAAATCATATAAAACTAGCTGTTCACATTAATACCAGTACAGGAGGCAGCTAAAAACTGTAATCAGGTAGTGACAAATCCTCAAGGATTAGGTGAACTGTGTTTCTCCCTCTTCCTCACTTGTTGTCAACATTCCCAAGTTATTTCTTTATTAATTACAGTATTTTCAAGGCTTTATAACCATCAAATGCAGTTCAAAAAGAAATACATCCCACAACAAGGATATTTAAAAAAGAAAAGAATTTCCCAATCTCCTGTATAACTGGGAACTTTTTCAGAGCCACAATCTGGAGTAAAAAGGATTGATACCACTAACTGATCAACAATAAAACTGAAAAGGACGCAGAGAAATGTGGATTTCAATATCAGATAAATATAATATAGAGGGTGAAACATGCCATGAGAAAGAGACCGTCTGTCAATAAATGCAAGTCCTGGTTCACTAATTAAACCACAGAATACAGCATCTGAATATGTAGACACCAGACTTCAGCATTTCTTAATTATATTCAATTCCAGGCATATTTTTCCATTTAATTGACATTCTGAAATGCCTTTACAGTCCTATCAGATAGGTACCAAATTCTCAAGGGAGATTACTGCATACTTTTGAATTCTGGTTCATCTAACTGAAATGGTTATTATGGAACCTTTTTTGAAATGTGGGAAAGATTCACATTTTCTCCCTAAATCCAGCAATGCTAAAGTTGTCTGCATTTGGCCTACTTTCGTGTGTGCATTTCTTTACTGTGAGGCTCTCTACAGCCAGGCCAATCTGATGAAACCGTAGCTACACACTCCAGCCTGGCACAGGTCCACGCCACATGTATCACACAGTGCATTTCTCAACCAATCACGGCACCAACGGCCATCATTTAGCCACCACTTAGAGCCAAACAGAGACCACACCACATGTATCACACAATGCATTTCTCAACCAATCACGGCACCAACAGCCATCATTTAGCCACCACTTAGAGCCAAACAGAGAATTTCAAACCAGTCTTAAAAACAGACTTCAGATGCCCAAAATATTAATCACATACTCAGATGTTGAAAAATCAGCAAGACATCATTTGTAACAGATGCTCTAGGTTGTAAAAAAGACCAAGCTACCCCTTCTCCCAAGATATAGCCTCCTTCTGCTTTTGAAGAGAACACACACACTCACTGTTTATCTGATAGGAAAAAAATGATATTTATACTGTCATTAAGCATGTTTGTCACTAGATTTAATCTGTATTATCTGGCATGCTTTCAGATGTTTATGAGTGTTAAGTAATGTTCAATGATATGGATATTTAGTAGCACTAATAATTTGGAGTTTATTTCAAAATGTGAAATGTAATAGCCGCTCCAGTGTGCTCACTTTTTAACCTTCTCTGGTACGGTAAAGGCTATAATTTTTATCAGATTTTTGGGAATTTAATTTACTTGAAGTCCTAAAGTTACAATTAAACTTCCGGTTAACCTTTCCTTTCTGTGCGTCACTCAACAGCTAGGCTTGTCTCTGACATCTCAAAAAAGAAAAGAAAAGAAATAAAGAATAACTGAAACAGTATTTGCAACTGCTTTGCAAAGTGCAAGTTTCAGCAACTCATGCTGAACATCCAAGGTAAAAGTTCTGGCCTTTTCACCCACATTCTGAAAGCTAGCATTACTAGGCTTACCATTTACTTGACATTTTCTTTTGAATGTTAAAAAGCCAGCAACAGACCTGAACGCTGAATTCCTAAATGACAGAACACCTCAAAGTTCTCTGTGCTAAAGCTAATTCTGAGATTACTAACTAAGCGTCAGAGGAAAATGGAACTAAGAAGACGCCAATTACATCAGTATATGGGAATGAAGTTTCTTCCTAACATGTGCCAGAAGCATGCCTGCCAAACTTCATAGATCCCTTCACCTCCAACATTAAACAGTGCTGTGATTTTTTTCCTTAAGTGTACACATCTTGAGGCACAACTAGACTGTAAGCTTCTTGAAGACCTGATTCATTTTTTCGTGCAATGTATTTCTTGTAATCCCTACAAATAGAAAATTGAGCATATATTGATGGATTACATTGAATTCATTCCCCAAATTCAGAATTACATTAAAAAAAAAAAAAAAGACTCCAGATAGAGCGAGAATCCAATGTGAAAGAGGAAGGAATTTCTGTTCCTGAAGATGTTTGAAACTCTCCATATATCATTTACCAGCTCCTAGACAGCACCATGATTACTAGCTGGCGAAGGCACCATGGCAAACTAGAGTCAAACAGGCTAAATCGACATTAGGCAACAGGAAGAACGTTAAGCACCGGCAAAACTGAGAACCAAAAAAAACACAGGAGGATGGAAGACGGGACCTTCCTAGCCACCTCTGTCAGGGCCAGCGCAGCTTAACTTCAACACAGTTTAGCGTCCCAGGGGTTACATTCACAGCAGGAGAATGCAGAGCACGCGTTTTTGATTTCCATTCAAATTCTCTGGGGTCTGGGAGCTTCGGACAGGAGTGAACTCTAACTCCCAGATGGAGGGCACAGCCTTTGTAGCAGTGGTCTTTGGCCTTGGCTAACCAATGAAATCCCCTAGGAGGCTTTAAAAAATACTGATGCCTGGTTGCTACCTCCAGGGAGTCTGATTTCAATGGTCTGGATGCAACTTGTGAGTCAGCTGTTTTAAAAGCCTTTGGGTGATTCCAAAAGGGCAGTCAAGGTTGAGGACTCCTACTTTAGGATCACTTTTGGGGAGCTTTGGGTGGTGTGAGAAGCCTCCCAGAGTTCCCTGTTGAATAATAATAGGTAGTGCCATAAAGGGCCCATTAAATTTTATGCAAAACAGCAAAAATGAATGATTCTTTAAAGAATCAGTGGTTGCCTCCCTAAAAGGCAACTTATTTGCACCCATACTGTTTAAATACTACCAACAGGAAAAAAAAACTTTAAAAACCCAGAATTAGTGATGGAACCACTAGGAAGCCAGAGTGTGTGAATACCTAGTGGAGGAAACGGGGGCAGGCAGGGGCACCTGCATGCAGGCTCCCAGACACACTTAAAACGCCTCAAAGTTCCTCTTTGAAGCTGGGGGTGGGGAGATGGGGAACCACAAAAGCATAATGGAGAAAAGGGCCTGAATAAATTCTGGTGTCTTACCAAAATACTGAATAACATTCCAACAGCCTATTTGGACTGTTCCGTGAGTGTGTTCTTCCAAAAAGGAGCACTGTCCTAAAGAAATGAAAGAATTGATTAATTTTGTACTGTCTTGCTTACATTACAGTTTCACTAAGAATTATGAAATTGGATTATATTCACTTTTATACTCCCCCTAAAAGTTTGCTCCAGCCCATATTAATCTCTCCCACCTCCTCCAGGACCCTGCTCAGTGACACTCTTTTGTCGATTAACAAATATGTCATGTGTTGATTTCTAGTTTGCACACACGGGTATCCTCCCATCTTCTCAACAACACAGTAAGCATACAGAAGCAAAGGATACATTTTACTTTGACAATGGACATATCTGAATCCTGCGTAGGGTCGTAAATATCACTGAAAAGAAATTTAAGTGAAATAAATTTCTTCCAGAGATAAAAGAAACAAAAAAATAGGTTGAAAAAAGTAAAACTTTTTTTTAAAAGGAAAAAAAAAATAACCGAAATGACTCTAAATTCAGTGTGACTTAACAGAATAACAATAAAAGGATAAATTTAAGACACACAAGGGCAAGAATTAATTAAACAAATTTCCTTTATCAAATAGAGGTTGTAATCCACAATCCTGGAACCCTGGAAGATCGGAAAGGTGAAATACTAAATACTAAAATCTGCTCAAGGATTCTTCTCAGGGTCCCATGTATAACCTTTCTCTCCAGGCAAGGCAATACTCTCATAAAGCATTTTCTAAAGAAGGACAATCTCACAACCCCTCCCCTGACCTCCTCCCAGGCCTCCACATTCATACATATCTATCCAGCAAAGGAAGTAACACACTTTGATTATATAAAGAGTTTGCTCATTAAGTTTTGAAATCTGTTCTCTATTTTCTGCAACCACCATCATACCAGGAAATCCATTCTCAAATTTTCAATCCTTCTACTTTAATACAAAAATATCTCAATCCTAGAACTGGCTAAAATTAAGACTAACCAGGGAGTGCCATTCCAATCCAGAACTACTAGAATGGTCATTTGTCACTGTTACATGTAACTGATAGCCTATTTTGGTAGACCAGAAACTGGCTCGAAGCCACCCGACAAGTGTCAAATACGTTCTCAATAAATTCAATCTGTGGCATTAAACTGAGCCTTTTTGTTTTTATTTCTTTAAGGAAAGGTAAGCTTTCCTAAAGTTATTCTTGGAAAGAAATTTGGGGAAAAGAAACAGTGTAAACAAAGAAAGAAAAAAGCCAGTTAAAGAAGTAGATACTCTTCAATTGACAGAAAAATCAGTAAGTTTGAGACGCCTGTAGAATAAAATTGAGCGAAACACAGAAAAGAAACGTACCAGCAGGTCTTCACAGAGGAAGTCACCTAAGCCACAAATATTTATTTAGTGTCTATTAGGCAGTAGGCATGCTATCCTCAAAGGACAGACTATAAAAATAGAGCCAACCCTCACAATGGTGTAGAAAGAAGCTCATAAAGACATATTCAACAATTAGAGACTGAAACGTATTTCAGAAAATTGTATCAATAAGCAAAGCAATCTACACTGGGGTTGTGTTTCTTCCTTTAATTTTTTAAGACTCTGCACATCTGTGGAAATCAGGGGCTCTCTTATCTTCAGGAAGGAATTTGGCAGCAGACATGTCCTCCCCACTAGGTCTGTCAGATCTCTTTTAGATTATCATTCCTTCCTGGTGTTTGTCACAATCGGCAAAGACAACAGTTCATCAATAGTCCTTCCCCAGCAATCAAAGGAAATCAATCCAAATGTATGGTCCCATCTGATCCCATCAGATGATCCCCACGCAGTGCTCTTGCAGAAGGAAAGAACCTGGGAATGACTCACAATTCAAGTAACCAAACATCACCAATATTATTCTTTCCCTCTTGCTCAGCAGGAAAAAGTCAACCTACCAGTCAACCGGACAGAAGTGGGGTGTCAAGGAAAGCCACACCCAACTCCACAAACAGGAAAATAAAGCCACCATGGTCCTCTTTGCCTCATGAGCTATTAATAAAGCATAACAACACAAGAGCCACTCCTCACACCAGCTGCTAATGACTAAATATCCTCTCCTCACTGGTAACTGCCTACTTCTATTCATTAGCCACATTACAGTGGGTCATTCTGCAGCATATGAAGAAAGCAAGGCTGATAACATAACCTGACACATCAGAAATGTGTCATCAAAGTTATGCCATCAAAAAATTCTTCTGTGAGCAGCGTGAAGAGCCGTTGCTTTACAAAAAGCTGTGAGCTGGCAAAATAACCATACAGCATACAGGTCAGTGGGCAGCCACTCTGTTTATTGCTACTCATTTCATTTTTGAGTAGCTCAGCACAAATGTAATTGCTAGTTAACAGACAGACTGGGTCCTATTTTTTTTTTTTAATCCCCAAAATGACTCTGCCAGGAACCAGAACAAATAAATTTGAAAAAAAGGGGAGGGGGGCTTGATAGCCAGTCACTGGTCAACAAACACTGGCTGTGAAAATCCTACAGCTCCAAGACATGGAGCCAGCCCAGCAGCTGACCGATTTCTGATCTCTGAGCCAGCTGCCTCTCATGTGAAGGTCTCTGTGTGGCTCTGATATGAAGACACTATAACTGGACAGTTCTGGGAACTTTCTCATCCCAGCTCACTGTGCACAGAAACTGGCCCCATCACCATTCATTGTCCAAGTTCCAAAAAAGGCAACAACAAGGATTCACGATTAAATATCAGCATACCGCTTAATTTTAAGAGACAACTTTTCTCCTTGTAAAACGTTAAATACCCTTCCCCCACCCCACCCTATGAGGAAAAAAAGCACATCAAAGCGCTAAAGTTATTATGCATTTTTTTGTCTTTGTCTCTTGGCGCCCTGGTTTTCTTGTCTGTCCTTTATTCTCTCACTGCTCAACTGCTCCAATTTAGGAATACGAACTCAAAAAAAAAAAAAAAAAAAAGGAGCAGTTGGCTCAGTGCAGTTTCCAGGATTCTGTAGAATCTCAATCTCTCCATCTCTCTCCCTCCTTCTCTCTCTTCCATCCCCTCCCTGCCTTTCCTTCTCAGATTCAAATCTCCACGTCACAAACCAGAACATCATTCAGGCTTTCGATAAACGTTAAGAGAAGTTGCGTGCCTGCCGGTGGAAGCGAAATCCCGGCTCTCTTTGATTGATACTGAGAAGGGAGCACCGCAGTTCTCGATTCCTAGATGGCGGGCTTCCCCATTCCACCACCTGGACTTGCCGCCTGGATGGGGGCAAAGTCGTCTACAGTCCTTCTGGTCGGTTCTCAGTCTTTCTGCATGTATTTTAACCCAGCCCGGGCGGAATCAGAGAATCTAATCCTAGCAACAAAGCCGGGAGCACAAATCCACCGTGATGAACTGGTCGGCCCGCTCCCCCGCCCCCGGCCTCCCACCGCCCCTGACTCGCCTTTAAAAAGACAGGCGTTGGGGCCAGAAAATTAAAACGTCCGAGGCGAGGAGGAGAAAAGCGGCGGAATACAAGTGGCCAGAGCGGTTTGGGTTTCGTGGTTTGTTTACGTGTCTCTTTTTTAAACATCAAGGACCCACAGATGTGAACCCAAGGTAGTCCAGCCCCACCGTGGGAGCGTCGCACAGCCCTAGGCGCTCCCCAGACAGCTCGCCCCCGGCCCCTCCCGCGTCTGGCTGGGGCCAGGGTGAATGGGGGAGGTTCGCGCGGGTTTGTCTGACACTTGTAAATGGAAGTGGGATCCAACTTGGAAAACAAACGCGCCGGAGTCTGGGGGCGGGGAGGAGCGGGAGACTGGGGGGAGAGGAGGAGAAAAGACTCTTCAAGCAGCAGCGCGCTCCGCGCTTCCCTCCCAGCCTCCCACCGCGGCTGCTGCAGGTTCGCCCCAACCAGAAGCAAGCGTCCCGCTCGGCGCGCGGTGGCGATGAGACGGAGCCCAGAGCCGAGGAAGGTTGAACCGGCCAGACGCCGCGAGCCCAGGCCACCGAGCGGCCACGCTCCAGGCCGCAGGCGCCTTTCCCTCCCGGGGGCCTCTCCAACCCGCCCCGCCCCTCCACGGTGACCTCGTCAGGTCCCTGCAGGCTCCCTCCCTCTTCACATGCTTTCTGGGATCCCCTTCCACTGCCAGGTTTGCCCCCATTATCACGCGGAGCTGCAGCCGCTGGATGCCACCACCATCACCACGCACACATCCCAGGAGCGCCCTCCTCTCCTCTTGTCGCAGGCTACACAAGAGGCTCCCTCAGTTCACAGCAAGCCTCCCGCTACCCCCGCATCCTTGCCCCCTGCTCGCCCCCGCCCACGAGAGCCGAGCAGGGAAAAGCGAACAATGAAAGTTGCTTTCCGCGAAGCCTAATCGCGGTCAATGTTTAACCGTCTCGGAAAGCACACGCGACAGAAGTCAGCGGGAGAGTGGAGGGAGGAGTACGGACCACAGTGCTGCTAAAAATACCCGGGCCCGCCACCTCGCGCAAGCCGGGGGGCCAGATGCACTTTAGCTCAGCGACCCCCACTGGCGGAATCCTGGTGCTCAGCGCGCCGCGAGAAGACTGCCCCGGCCACCTCGGCTGCCTCCCCGCCCGCGCGCCTCAAACCCCCGCCCGGACCTCGCACCCACACTGGTCCCCTCCGGGGAGTCTACCCGGCACCGCCCGGGAGGGGGCCCTGAGAGTGGAGCTGGCGCGCCCTCGCGTTCGCCCCCACTCCCCAACCCAGGGAGGGCCGCAACGCGCCCCCAGGACACTCAAACCCGCGCGGCTTTCTTTTCAAAGACAAGCAACCTTCACGCACGCCCGCCAAAATCCGTGCACTCCCAAGGCACTCCGTTTCCCTCTCCCTGTCAAGATAGCAGGGAAAGTCCCACCTCCCCGCCACTCCGTAAAAGACTGTCGCCCCAGTCCGAGAGCCGCTGCCATTCAGCACATCTCACCCTGCCCATGACCCCCGCAAACCGGAGTCAAGCATGGAGTGGACCCGCAGAATGTCTAGTAACCCTTTCCCCTCCCTGGCCAAAGTGGAGTCTGAGCTCCCTGCTCCACCCGGAGCCTCGCCAAGCGACGACCCAACTTGAGCCTCCAGGTCCCTCAAGTGCATCCATTGGCATCTGAACGTCCCCACAGCGCCCGACAGGCAACGGTTACCAAGCAGGTTCGCCGCCTGGACCCTCTCATCCACCTGCAGCGGGCGGCCGGGGCTCGGGGGGTCGGGGGATGGGTGCACTGATCTGCAATCCCCCTCGGGTCCCCTCTCCAAATCCTCAGCCCCAAACTTAACCAACTCTCCATGCCAACCTCCCGGCTACCGCCACGAGACCTAGTCTCCTTCCCCTCCTTCTTGCAGCGGCAAAGACTGCTCGGAGCTGTGCTGAGGCAGGAACTTTACAAGGTGAAAAGTTTCCCCCACGCGCTCCGCCGGCTCTCGCCTACCCGAGCCCACCTCGCAGCTAGTTTGCACCCGGCAGCTGGAGCTGTGCTCCGGAAGGCGCGCTCCAGCCGGTGCACCGGGCAGCCAAATAATCACGTTAAAAATGCCCACGCACCCTTGCCTCCGCCGGCGATCCTCCGCTACACCAGGCGCTTCCCCCGCTGTTCTTCCTCTCCCGGCGCTCGTGCCCGGGGCGAGCCGGCCACCCGGCCGCTGCCGCCGCAGTGCCTGTAGCGCGCTAGCGGGGACTGGAGCCACGAGCAGAGGCGCTCAGCGCTCGGGACGCCGCCGCCACTGCCGCCGCCGGGGCTCGCAGGCGGAGGAGCGGAGCTGCGAGGAGGAGAACGGCAGCGGGAGGAGGGGGACGGTGGCGCGAGATCCCAATCCGCAGCCCAGATCACAGCGCAGCCTGCCGGGAGGAGCGCCGGCTCTCGTGTGTGCTCCGAGCTGCCGCCGCCGCCGCTACTGCTCGGCGCCTGGCTGCTCCCAGCTCCCCATCAC
This sequence comes from Physeter macrocephalus, assembly GCF_002837175.3. Lineage (NCBI taxonomy): Eukaryota > Metazoa > Chordata > Mammalia > Artiodactyla > Physeteridae > Physeter > Physeter macrocephalus. The sequence continues at coordinate 41,439,786 of NC_041229.1, forward strand.
AGCCGACGCCGACGCACGGCCAAGCCCCTCTCTCTCATCTCCCCCTCTCCCTTCTCTGTCGCTGTCTCCTCCTCCCAAACCGCGAGCGCAAAGGGCGAGGGGGAGAGAAGCACCGGCGTCCGGGATGACTAGCGATCTCGGAGCGCCGCGCTGGGGAGAGGGGGCGGGTGGAAAGGGGGGTGATGGGGGAGGCGCGGCGAGCTGGAGGGCGCTCCGGGCGCCGGGCCTAGAAGCTGGACTAATTTTAGAGCTCGAGTCTTCCCCCACCGGGTCCCTGGGGCTCCAGGATAACACCAACGTTCCTTGGTGGCGCGGGCGGAAAAACGTGGTGCCGGCTTCAGAGAGCTCACCCACACCGCTTTCAGTCTCATCTCTACCACAGCCCCGCGCAGAGGTCCAGCACGTGTTACTCTCGGAGGACAGATGAGGAAACTGAGGCACAGGGAGATTAAAATGGCTAAACTAAGATCCCGAGGTTACTTTGTAGCTTGAAGATGAAACAATCCAGAGTGACTTTTGATTTTATTACGTGCTTCCCAGAAAGGGTTCCTGCTGCTTTCCCGCACATTTCTAGATCGTGGGGTCATCTAATTCCCCTGTGGAGGAGAGAGTATTAAACTAAAGGGGTAACCATGGCGCATTTTCTTCCCTCCTTCCCTGCCCCCAGATCGTTTTAAACATTTTTTTTTTTTGTCGAAATGGAGGAGAGGTACTTCTAAATGGAATGAGTGATTGATTTGGGGCTTGATGATTTGCAACTGCAACCTGTCTGTCCGCCTCTTCCAGTAACTTGTGCGCCCCCATCCCTCCTACGCCTCCCAGACCACACCCCGACTCCACCCCCGACGCACACTCTGAGGCCGCGGAGCCTACACTCGTCCCGCTCTCCGTGTATCCTTGCACTTCCGCCTTTCTTCCCCTAAGAACTGAGAAGCGTCTTAACACGCCCCCACCCCCGTCCCCCATCCCCACTCTCCACACACAGCAACGCGCATCTGTCCTTTTAGCAGGCACACGAGCTGGCGCGTTGCCCCGGATGCTCTCTCCAAGGCGGTTTGTCCCCAACTCTACCGTTGGCACCAGGGGAGAGGTGAGCTAGGCCTGCAGATCTCTTCTCCAGAAGAAATCCTTACTTTTTTTGAACCAGGAAATTCTCCTTGGGGAATGAGGTAGGGGTGGCTACCGGGGGCTTTGTGCTCAGTCACTAGAGCGAGTCCTTTGAAGAGCCAACTGAGTTTACCTTTCTGTCCTTCCAGTTCTCAGCCTGGGGCCGCTGCCCTGCCTCAGCTACACAATGGCCCCGCCGCTCCCCACAGGTGGAAGGTTCCCCTTGAAAGCCTCCAGCAGCCTGGCTGCCTTGACTGCCCCATAAAGCACAGGCATGCTCCGGTCACTCTGCCCTGAGAGTTTAATGTGAATACTAAAGAACAGTGACAGCTCCCCATACATCAGCTAATTCGGAGGTAATCAGCATGATGTTACCTAGGGCTTCACTGTCACAGAAGGCCAGAAGGCGGGTCTGGAGTGAGGGAAAGCAACAACAGGGCTAGGAAGACTTTCCTGTCCTCCAAAATGTTATCATTTGAATAATTTAAATATGATTTTATTTTTATTTCAGTAGCTTTCTAAGGCAGAAACTTTCTAAGTTTATTATGGGGTGTGTGTGTGTGTGTGTGTGTGTGTGTGTGTGTTTATAACCCTGGCGGGGCATTTTGCTTGTGACCAACAGAATTCAGCCAACTGTGCATCAAAGGTAGTAAGGGGGGCTTCCCTGGTTGGCACAATGGTTGAGAGTCTGCCTGCCGATGCAGGGGACACGGATTCGTCGTGCCCCGGTCCGGGAAGATCCCACATGTCTCGGAGCGGCTGGGCCCGTGAGCCATGGCCGCTGGGCCTGCGCGTCCGTAGCCTGTGCTCCGCAGCAGGAGAGGCCACAACAGTGAGAGGCCCGCGTACCGAAAAAAAAAAAAAAAAAAAGGTTGTAAGGTATCAATATTTCCCACCCAGGGAAGCGCTGCAACGAGTTGGCTCCCGAAACCAGGCGCTTTGGGTAGAGTCCGCGAGTGGTTGTTTGGCCACTAGGATGCTCAAGGAAAGAGTGCTGGCAAGTAGACAGGGCATCTTTCACCTCCCGCCTGGGAAGGCTGCCAGGTGAGTGTAGGTGTGGTTGCTGCTACAGCTGCTACTGCTCCTGGATTTCAGCTCCTCCGAATGCTCTCTTATGCCTCGGAGGCACCTTACAGAGAAGTACAGAAATCTGTCTAAATTTCAGCCTCCCCTATCCCTAGGCAGTACATAGATAATAAACAGTCTACTCCCTTGGCAGACATAAGCCATTTACAGCAGGGGGTGAGAGACTTCCTACAAGAACAATTAGGTGGTTTATCTAGTAGGACACCCCTCTGGTCATTTAAGATTTGCATAGTACTTAATACTTATTCTCAGAAGGCCATTTTATTTCTTTAAAAAGTGCCTACTGTGTGCTAGTACTGTAGTAGGCTCAGTGTGGATAACATAGTAAGCTTTATGACAGCAGGGAGTCATGTGAGTTTATATTTCTACCCCCAGTTCCCTACACAGGTCTCATACACTCAATGAATATCAGTAAATACCCAATAAATATTCAAAGAATGAACAGAAAATGAAAGCTTGAGAATCTTCCATTAAACCCAATGAATATGATACATAGGACATTCCTTATAGGAAAGTAGGCCAAAAAATGAAAAACTGTGAATCGAATAATAAAATAATTTTATTAAAATAATAATAAAATAATGTTACTTGCTATATCACACCTCCCATGTACCACCTCCTATCCTCTGGACCTGTCTCTTTTAGCCACTGCAGGAGCCAAGTTCTAAATGGGCTCCGACTGGCTTCACACAGGTCCAATCTGACAGTGTCTCACCCGAGGCCTCTCTTAACATCTCTCGTCCCACCCAGAGGCTTGCTGGCTGAAGTTTTGGTTTAGACGAAAGCCCAGAAAGAAGTGTGACAACTTAAACACCCTGTGGTAAATCTTTGACCAGTGGGAGTCCATGGATATCTGTTCCCTTTTCCATCCTCCAACAAAGGGTCCTGAAATGTGTTCCACAGAGCTCCTCGGGTGGTCTTCCCGAGGAGCCAGGCAACTGAAGCAGTGGCCAGCTAGATAACACATCCTCGTACTGGCTCTCCATCCTTAGCTGGGTCCCTCCCTCTATCCCTCACATGCTCCCTAGGGTCACACTCCCCAGTAAAGTATTTTCAGTAAGTCTTTGCTATCAGTCTCTACTTTCTGGCAATGCCGAGCAAGCACCACCATCAATTCTAAATATTTATATTAAGGAGCAAATTATTTTTCAAAATGCGCTATAGCATACACACACACACGCACACGCACACACAAACACACACACACACACACACACTGGCTCCTCTTTGTGATCAATTATATCCCACCTGGACCTGTTCTTATTAATCCCATTCACAGTGTTTCTGTGCTCAGAAAAGCAATGATCAGAGAGGAAGTTGTCTAGTATGACATTTGAGGCTGGGCCTACCTCAATGTTAGCCTTCCATAAACATTCCAGAACAGTTTCCTTTAAAGAAGAATTTGTTACCACAATGGACAATTGAGAAAAGTGCTGGAATTTCCTCCCTGGAAGTATTTAATCAAAGGATAGGTGTTTATCAACTTGGGATAGGAGTGGATCTGTCAAGAAACTGTGGTATTAGGATGTTTTGGAAACAGATAAAGTCAAGTTATATCATGGCAGGGAGTCGATTTAGGGTGGTGGTGAAGTAAGCAGGCCCTGGAGGGAGACAGAATGACAGTTAGAATTCTCATTTTCCACCTTCGAGTTGTATTATCCTGGATAAGTTACCTAATTTCCCTAGATTTTAGTTCCTTCATATGTAATATAGGACCTGTATAATGATAAGTATATTGTAAGAATGAGATAATTCATAAAAGCATGTGCTCAACATATAATAAGCACCCAACAAATTTTAACTATTACTATTCTTTTAGATACAAATCTTTAGGCAACTATTTTATATCATCTGAGCTTAAAGTCAGTGCTAGCAGCCGGAACGAAGTTCAGACTTACTGCTATCCCTTCCATGCTAAAATTCTGTAATTCTCAGCCATTAAAGGCCAAACTTTTATTCAAACACAGCAAAATGATGTTCCAGATATTCAATATCATGCAATCCATAAAATGTATATATTCACTATATAAGGGGATCACTTGTGGATGGGAACATCTATTTATATCCTTTTTTGCTCTTCATTAATAAATAAACCTCCTTAGATTTCAAATTCACCTTTTGCAAGATTATTATATATAATATTAATATATATTATATTATAATTAACAATATGTCATATACTACATATATGACTATAATTATAATTCACATATCTTCATAGAAAAATGTTTCCTCATTTGACTCTGTGTATTATAAAATATCAAAGAATATAGAAGAGGGACTTCCCTGGTGGCGCAGTGGTTAAGAATCCGCCTGCAAATGCAGGGGACACGGGTTCGAGCCCTGGTCCGGGAGGATCCCACATGCCTCGGAGCAATTAAGCTTGTGAGCCGCAACTACTGAGCCTGGGCTCTAGAGTCCACGAGCCACAGGTTCTGAGCCCATGTGCCACAACTACTGAAGCCTGAGTGCCTAGAACCCATGCTCTGCAACAAGAGATGCCACTGCAAGGAGAAGCCTGCGCACCACAACAAAGAATAGCCCCCGCTCGCTGCAACTAAAGAAAGCCCGCACACAGCAATGAAGACCCAACACAGCCAAAAATTTTTAAAAATTAAAAATGTTTTTTTAAAAAGGATATTATAATAGGGACTTCCCTGGCAGTCCAGTGGTTAGGACTCCACTTTCTCACTGTGGAGGGCCCGAGTTCAATCCCTGGTCTGGGAAATAAGATCCCACAAGCTGTGTGGCACAGCCAGAAAAAAAAAAAAGAATATAGAAGAGACTTTGGATACACCTTATGTTTTTTGGGTCACAGACCTCTTTGGTTAAACTTACAGAACATCTTCTTAAAAATACACACATACACATTCTGCATTCTTTTCAGTAGTTTCTGAGACCCTCTAAAGTCGCTCCACAGAACCCAGATTAAGGAAAATGTTGTACATGAAAAAATTTAGTCCAAAACTCACGTTCTGTTTCTTCAAGTTTTTAGTTACTTTAGTTGCTTTTTCAAACCTCCTGTAAGGAATACATAGTATCTCAGGAGTCGTAGGCACAAACTGTACCTGAAATGAACTTGGATTATTCCAAACTCTTAAGAACTTACTCTTAAGATAAACATGTATAGCCAAGGCCTCCTGTGTTGGGGGACCCACTATGCAACTAGAAGTTCTCTGAATTAACTCCCACTTAGACTACAAAGCTTAGTAAAAAGATAAGGAATTAAAATATGCTAATTTGGAGTTTACAAACTCCAGATGAAAACTCAATAGTAACTAAATTAAAACAGGAGTAACTGCAGGAATTTTTTAGAATTTAGACCAAAAGAGATCTTGTTTCAGAGGAATATTTTATCACTGATATTTTTAGAGTTGCAGGTATATAGTAATACTAAAGAGCAGACTGACTTCTCTTTTTAAATTTTCTTTTAAAATTCTCTACATACAGAGAGTGCTTCTATCCATCCAACGCCTGCACACCGGGCAGAACTCTCCTACTGCCCCACCTTTTGTACACAAGCCTCTGATGATTCTTGCAGGGGTCCTTCTTTGCCACTGAACTATCCTAAAGCTGATCAATCCCAATCTCCCTTATTTTGAAACAACAACCAAAGCAAACTTGGACAGACCTAACCGCTTGGCTTTCACCAAGCAAACTGTATTACCAACTGTCCTTATCCTTGGGGAAATTTCTCTTTATACGTCTGTCTTTGGCTACAACTCTCCCCTCTTTGGCTACACAGAGACTAATAATAAGTATAATATCAGACTCTCATTTTTAACGCATCTGCAATTCTATATTCTTTAGACCATTCCTCTTTTTCCTTTTTAGTCATTCAAGCAATACTTCCAAGCAGCTATACTTGGCTCTCTGCTAAGTGCTGAGGATATAATGGTTAGCAAAAACTGATATCTGCACTCTTGGATCTTTGGGCCAGTGGATAAGTCACTATTTATCAAGCGATTATATAAAGAAATGTAACAGTAAGAAGGACTACAAATGAATGCTTCAAGTTGTTTGTTTAAATATCACTACCACCCCATCCTTCGTTTCTTATAAACTAAAGTTCAACACTAACCATGGCTAATAAGCAAACAGGATATTTAGGGTTACACCTGATATGTGTTTTGACATAATACTATAAGTGATAAATGTCATCAAATACTAAGGTATTAATAGTTTCAGGATCCCACTTCATCATCTTCACCAAAAGTTTTCATCTACCCTATTGACCTTTACCTAAACCTTCTTTTCTTCGAGTATCTTGAAGTGAAATTTTAGTTTTTTATTCAAAATCAATGCTTTCAAAATTATTCATAAAGTATTGATATTTATTGTCTGCCCCTATATTTCAGTACAATAGATAAGTTGTATTATAAATAAAACATGCTTATGTGGGCTAATCTAGTCAGACCACAATTTATAACATATTTCTGTGGGAAAAACATTCCAAGTTTAAAACAACTGGCTTTACAAACTTTGGAAACACGGCTTATTTGTAAATTAAGACATTCCTTTACCAATCAAAGGGAAAGTTGCTATGTAACATAAAAGTGAGGTCACCATTATATGTTCCATAAAATCTTAGACTGGAAAAGTGTTGGACAAGTAGTTAGAATTTATCTCCCTGTCTTTTAATTTGCCTAAGTGTCTTAGCTACTTATTGCTTCAGGCTTTAGTGCATCTCCAAAAAAATAGTCCAGGCACAGAACAAAGACTTTTGTCTACATGCGAAAAGGAAGAAGTACGTGATCTTCTACCTTATTCATTGACTAATCCAAAAAAGGAATGTTAAAAAAATCCATCTAAACTCAGGCGCCCCCGAACCAAAGAAAAGGAAAAAGCCTTTCCAAGAGGTTAGTGAAGGAATTATAGCAATTGATTTTATTACATGATCTTAATTGAATCAGCAAAGTATTATTAAAAATAAATGTTGGCATATTGCCTTAAATTAAGGAACAGAAACCCCCTTTTCATTTTGAATTCATGAAAAGGTCTACTTACCCTTATTTTTGGAATACTTTAGCTCAAACATTAATACCTATTTCATTTCACCAGGCCAAATGTTAGCCATGAATGTCAGCATAATTTTTCAAAAGTGAACTGCATCAAACTATTTGCATATCAAAAACGTCACTGTGAACCAGCACCTTGCTGCCTGTGGCTGTTGTCAAAGAATGCTGGAAGAATATCATCTATTTTTGTACCTGATAACTTTGTTCATCCAAAAATAACTACTTGCCAAATACAGTTGATTTTCAGTAAAGTGAAAAACAAACAAACAAACCCTACCGATTATGAGGAAGTAGCAGGTTCAAGGAGTTGATCATAGGATTCAGGTTTTTTTGTGTTTTTTGTTTTCATTTCAAAATCTGCCAGTCCAAATTCAACCAGATTTGTGGTGATTAAATGTTCTTTTCCTCTGACTCTGATTCAGGAGTCAATTTGAAAAAAGCTACCCCTCTCCATACATTTTCCATTGGGCAGATTGTGTCCTTAGCATTTATGAAGCATTGACAGCAACTCATTCATACACTAAAAACCTACTGTGTGCAGAGGGGCAGATGGAGATCTTACTGGCATAAATGGTCCCTGAAATCAGGAAGCTTGCCCATGACAGCCCTTGGATTCACTAAGACTGACTTTTATGGGTGCAGCCCTTGGATTCAGTAAGGCTGACTTTTATGGATGTTAACAGACCTCTCAACCTTAACGCCTTTATTCTCAATTCTTTGCTACCCCACCAAGCCCAGAACTGATAAACCTCCAGTCCCAGTGGAGTGTCTGTTCCCAGTGGCATCCAGTCTTACCTCTGTGATATCACTTCTCACACTGCCTCATCCTCATCTTCATCTGGTTTCGTGTCTGTCTTTCCACCAGAATGGGAACCTCTTGAGGATAAAGGCTGGTGATTATCTCTGTATCACCAAGGTGAGCATCACATGGTGGGTGCTCAAAAAACTCTTTGCAGGTTGAATGAATAAATACGTCTCAGCCTCGTTTGAGTTTCCAAGAGGTGGCAGAGCATGGAATTGCCATAGGAAGCCTTGTACTGTTTTCATTTTCTTGAGAGAGAGAGCCCTAGATCAGTGGTTCTCAAAATGTGGTCCCTGGACCAGCGGCATTCATGTCAATTTGGACTTGTTAGAAATGCACTTTCCCAGGCCTCACGCCAGACTTAGTGAACCAGAAATTCTGGAGGTGGAGCCCACAGATTTGAGTTTTAACAAACTCTCCTGGTGATTCTCTCCTCTGATGCTTGTTAAAACTTGAAAACCACTACTCTTCACATACACACGTGTGTTCAGAGTTCAGAGTAAGCCCATGTGAAGCCTGATCTGTGTCCTCAAGGATGGAAGTGCCACACCCCTTTAACTCAACCTGTAAATCTATGCACAGGCTGCAGTCAGTCTAATTGATTCGTCAAAAACTCCACATTATTCTTTTTCCTCCTGATGATGGGGTGGTGTTTGGGCTTGAATTGCCAGGTAATTGCTTCAATTAACCAATTCATTTAGCTTAGGCAGGCACAGCTGGTGGGAAAACCATCCACAGTATCCAAAAGGCGTTCTAACCTATTCCCCTCAGGTTGGCACCAACTACAGACCTGCTGGGGAGGGGAAATGAACCATCTGGGGAGAGAATAGAGGCTATATCTGCATTTATTTGGCCCTGTTTACAACTTTCTTTCCTTTACACCCTGGTTCATATGATTTTATGCTACCAGGGTCTGGCACGTGAGTGATAGAAGGAAGTGCTTCTCTGTATCAAGTACACTTTGGGTGCATCTCCCCCATCATTAGAATCAAAATAGAGGAAGTGGAGGAGACTGGGGAAAATCCTGCTGCCTCAGCAGCTTTGATCTCCTGACAATGTTAAGTGCTGTTTTGCATGGGTGTCAAGCTGAACTTGTCTGTGCACCTTATGAATGCTGTTGCCATCATAGTCACAGGGGCACACAATTTCTGAAACCTTGAGATGGGAATTTTGAGGCAGGTAATTACAAGCAATCCTGGTTGGTTGTAAGAAGCAATCGGAAAGATGGCGGAGGAGTAAGAGATCACCTTCCTCGCCACAAATACATCAGAAATACATCTACATGTGGAACAACTCCTACAGAACACCTACTGAACACTGGCAGAAGGCCTCAGACCTCCCAAAAGGCAAGGAACTCCCCACGTACCTGGGTAGGGCAAAAGAAAAAACAGAGACAAAAGAATAGGGACAGGACCTGCACCAGTGGGAGGGAGCTGTGAAGCAGGAAAGGTTTCCACACACTAGGAAGCCACTTCACTGGTGTAGATGGGGGGTGGTGGGGAGGAAGCTTTGGAGCCAAGGAGGAGAGCACAGCAACGGGTGCAGAGGGCAAAGTGGAGAGATTCCCGCAAAGAGGATCGGTGCCGACCAGCACTCACCCGCCTGAGAGGCTTGTCTGCTCACCTGCCGGGGCGGGCGGGGGCTGGGAGCTGAGGCTCCGGCTTTGGAGGTCGGATCCCAGGGAGAGGACTGGGGTTGGCTGCGTGAACACAGCCTGAAGGGGGCTAGTGTGCCACAGCTAGCCGGGAGGGAGTCCGGGAAAAAGTCTGGAGCTGCCTAAGAGGCAAGAGACCATTGTTTCAGCATGCGTGAGGAGAGATGATTCAGAGCACTGCCTAAACGAGCTCTAGAGACAGGTGCGAGCAGCGGCTATCAGCATGGACACTGGAGACTGGCATGAAACGCGAAGGCTGCTGCTGCAGCCACCAAGAAGCCTGAGTGCAAGCACTGTCCACACCTCCCCTCCCGGGAGCCTGTGCAGCCCACACTGTCAGGGTCCCGTGATCCAGGGACAGCTTCCCCGGGAGAAGGCACAGCACGCCTCAGGTTGGTACAAAGTGATACTGACCTCTGCCGCCGCAGGCTCGCCCCTCATCCGTACCCCTCCCTCCCCGCAGCCTGAGTGAGCCAGAGTCCCCTAATCAGCTGCTCCTTTAACCCCGTCCTATCTGGGCAAAGAACAGACGCCAGAGGGCGACCTACATGCAGAGGCGGGGCCAAATCCAAAGTTGAACCCCGGGAGCTGTAAGAACAAAGAAGAGAAAGGGAAATCTCTCCCATCAGCCTCAGGAGCAGTGGAATAAATCTCCACAATCAACTTGATGTACCCTGCATTGGTGGAATACCTGAATAGACAACGAATCATCCTAAATTGAGGCGTTGGACTTTGGGAGCAACTGTAGATGTGGGGTTTGCTTTCTGCATCTAGTTTGTTTCTAGTTTTATGTTTATCTTAGTTTATTATTTAGACCTTATTATCATTGGTAGATTGGTATATTGATTTCCTTGCTCTCTTCCTTTTATATATATATTTTTTCCTTTTTCGCTTTTTGTGAATGTGTATGTAAGTGCTTCTTTGTGTGATTTTCTCTGCATAGGTTTGCTTTTGCCATTTGTCCTAGGGTATCTCCACCATCAACTTGATGTACCCTGCATTGGTGGAATACCTGAATAGACAACGAATCATCCTAAATTGAGGCGTTGGACTTTGGGAGCAACTGTAGACGTGGGGTTTGCTTTCTGCATCTAGTTTGTTTCTAGTTTTATGTTTATCTTAGTTTATTATTTAGACCTTATTATCATTGGTAGATTGGTATATTGATTTCCTTGCTCTCTTCCTTTTATATATATATTTTTTCCTTTTTCGCTTTTTGTGAATGTGTATGTAAGTGCTTCTTTGTGTGATTTTCTCTGCATAGGTTTGCTTTTGCCATTTGTCCTAGGGTTCTTTCTGTCCATTTTTTTTAGTATAGTTTTTAGTGCTTGTTATACCTGGTGCATTTGTTTATTGGTTTGGTTGCTTTCTCTCTCTTTTTTTTTAATTACTTTTTTTAATTTTAATAATATTTTTTAAATTTTTTAATTTTAATAACTATTTATTTTCTTTCTTTCTTTTATTTTTTCTTTTCTCCCTTTTCTTCTCAGCTGTGTAGCTAACAGAGTCCTGGTGCTTCGGCCAGGTGTCATGACTGAGCCTCTGAGGTGGGAGAGCTGAGTGTAGGACATCAGTTCACTAGAGACCTCCTGGCCCCTCATAATATCAATCAGTGAGAGCTCTCCCAGAGATCTCTGTCTCAACCCTAAGATCCAGTTCCACTCAACGACCAGCAAGCTCCAGTGCTGGACACCCCATGCCAAACAAATAGCAAGACAAGAACACAACCCCACCCACTGGCAGAGAGGCTGCCTAAAATCATAATAAGGTCACAGACACCCCAAAACACTCCACCAGATGCAGTCCTGCCCACCAGAAAGACAAGATCCAGCATCATCCATCAGAACACAGGCACCGGTTGCCTCCACCAGGAAGCCTACACAACCCACTGAACCAAACTTACCCACTGGTGGCAAACACCAAAAATGATGGGAATTACGAACCTGCAGCCTGTGAAAAGGAGACCCCAAACACAGTAAGTTAAGCAAAATGAGAAGATAGAGAAATACACAGCAGATGAAGGAGCAAGGTAAAAACCCACCAGAACTAACAAATGAAAAGGAAATAGGCAGTCTACCTGAAAAAGAATTCAGAGTACCGATAGTAAAGATGATCCAATATTTTGGAAACAGAATGGAGAAAATACAAGAAACGTTTATCAAGGACCTAGAAGAAATAAAGAGCAGAGAACAATGATGAACAACACAAGAAATGAAATTTAAAATTCTCTAGAAAAAACAAATAGCAGAATAACTGAGGCAGAAAAATGGAAAAGTGACCTGGAAGGTAAAATAGTGGAAATAACTACTGCAGAGCAGAATAAAGGAAAAAGAATGAAAAGAATTGAGAACAGTCTCAGAGACCTCTGGGACAACATTAAACACAGCA
>NC_041229.1:41452096-41453286 GCF_002837175.3 Physeter macrocephalus
GTTACAAACAAGCAAAAGCTAAGAGAATTCAACACCACCAAACCAGCTTTACAACAAATGCTAAAGGAACTTCTCTAGGCAGGAAACACAAGAGAAGGAAAAGACCTACAATAACAAACTCAAAATAATTAAGAAAATGGTAATAGGAACATACATATCGATAGTTACCTTAAATGTAAATAGATTAAATGCTCCAACCAAAACACATAGACTGGTTGAATGGATACAATAGCCAGACCCATATATATACTGTCTACAAGACACCCACTTCAGACCTAGGGACACATACAGACTGAAAGTGAGGGGAACCAAATAGTCAGTCAAGTCCAAGAAGTGCAGAGAGTCCCATACAGGATAAATCCAAGCAGAAACACACCAAGACACATATAAAGAATATTACAAGAGACAAAGAAGGACACTACATATTGATCAAGGGGTCAATCCAAGACGAAGCTATAACAATTATAAATAATTATGCACACAACGCATACAAGGGAATCCCCATAAGGTAAACAGCTGATCTATCAGCATAAACTCTGCAAGCCAAAAGGGAGTGGCAGGACATATTTAAAGTGATGAAAGCGAAAAACCTACGACCAAGATTACTCTACCCAGCAAGGATCACATTCAGATTTGACGGAGAAATTAAAACCGTTACAAACAAGCAAAAGCTAAGAGAATTCAACACCACCAAACCAGCTTTACAAGTTGATATTTATAGGACATTCCATCTAAAAACAACAGAATACATTTTCTTCTCAAGTGCACATGGAACATTCTCCAAAACACAACGACCCAAAACCTATGAGATGCAGCAAAAGCAGTTATAAGAGGGAAGTTTATAGCAATACAATCCTACCTCAAGAAGCAAGAAACATCTCAAATAAACAACCTAACCTTACACCTAAAGCAATTAGAGAAAGAAGAACAAAAAGACGCCAAAAACAAAAACAAAAACAAAAAACAAAAAGACGCCAAAGTTAGCAGAAGGAGAGAAATCATAAAGATCAGATCAGAAATAAATGAAAAAGAAATGAAGGAAATGATAGCAAAGATCAATAAAAATAAAACTTGGTTGTTTGTGAAGATAAACAAAATTGATAAACCATTAGCCAGACTCATCAAGAAAAAAAGGGGAAAGACTCAAATCAATAGAATTAGAAATGAAAAAGGTGAAGTAACAACTGACA
>NC_041229.1:41454741-41455280 GCF_002837175.3 Physeter macrocephalus
CAATACATAAGGCAAATGCTAACAGCCATAAAAGGGGAAATCAACAGTAACACAATCATAGTAGGGGAATTTAACACCCCACTTTCACCAATGGACAGATCATCCAAAATGAAAATAAATAAGGAAACACAAGCTTTAAATGATACATTAAACAAGATGGGCTTAGTTGATATTTATAGGACATTCCATCTAAAAACAACAGAATACATTTTCTTCTCAAGTGCACATGGAACATTCTCCAGAATACGTCACATCTTAGGTCACAAATCAAGCCTCAATAAATTTAAGAAAATTGAAATCATATCAAGTATCTTTTCCGACAACAGCACTATGAGATTAGAAATCAATTATAGGGAAAAAAACATAAAAAAGCACAAACAATGGAGGCTAAACAATACACTACTAAATAATCAAGAGATCACTGAAGAAATGAAAGAGGAAATCAAAAAATTCCTAGAAACAAATGACAATGAAAACACAACGACCCAAAACCTATGAGATGCAGCAAAAGCAGTTATAAGAGGGAAGTTTATAGCAAT
>NC_041229.1:41455738-41456870 GCF_002837175.3 Physeter macrocephalus
AAATCAGAGAAGAAAAAGAAATAAAAGGAATACAAATTGGAAAAGAAGAAGTAAAACTGTCACTGTTTGCAGATGACATGGTACTATACATAGAGAATACTAAAGATGCTACCAGAAAACTACTAGAGCTAATCAATGAATTTGGTAAAGTAGCAGCATACAAAATTAATGCACAGAAATCTCTTGCATTCCTATACACTAATGATGAAAAATCTGAAAGAGAAATTACAGAAACAGTCCCATTTACCATTGCAACAAAAAGAATAAATTACCCAGGAATAAGCCTATCTAAGGAGACAAAAGACCTGTATGCAGAAAACTGTAAGACACTGATGAAAGAAAATAAAGATGATGCCAATAGATGGAGAGATATACCATGTGCTTGGATTGGAAGAATCAACATTGTGAAAATGACTATACTACCCAAAGCAATCTACAGTTTCAATGCAATCCCTATCAAACTACCAATGGCATTTTTCACAGAACTAGAACAAAAAATTTCACAATTTGTATGGAAACAACAAAAGACCCCGAAATGCAATCCCTATCAAACTACCAATGGCATTTTTCACAGAACTAGAACAAAAAATTTCACAATTTGTATGGAAACACAAAAGACCCTGAATAGCCAAAGCAATCTTGAGAAAGAAATACGGAGCTGGAGGAATCAAGCTCCCTGACTTCAGACTACACTACAAAGCTATAGTAACCAAGACAGTATGGTAGTGGCACAAAAACAGAAATATAGATCAATGGAACAGGATAGAAAGCCCAGAGATAAACCCACGCATATATGGTCACCTTATCTTTGATAAAGGAAGCAGGAATATACAGTGGAGAAAATATAGCCTCTTCAGTAAGTGATGCTGGGAAAACTGGACAGCTACATGTAAAAGGACAAAGGATTAATCTCCAAAATATACAAACAGCTGATGCAGCTCAATATCAAAAAAGCAAACAACCCAATCCAAAAATGGGCAGAATACCTTAATAGATATTTCTCCACCCAAGATATACAGATTGGCAACAAATACATGAAAGGATGCTCAACATCACTAATCATTAGAGAAATGCAAATCAAAATTGCAATGAGGTATCACCTCACACCAATCAGAATGGCCATCATCAAAAA